>NC_053168.1:15415000-15677500 GCF_016835505.1 Polypterus senegalus
TTTGGAAAGAAAAATTTAATGTATTTTATTACAACAAATATTTGTGATGTGTCATCTGTTGAAGCTGCAAATGCAATACATATGTCTCTGTTATATGCGATTTGGCATGGAAGTCTTGTTCATTTTTAAGACATGTCAAATGTTTGAATGACAAATGCCATGCATTTTAATACTAAAAATGTTTGTGGAGTGCCATCTGTTGAAACTGCAAATGCAATGCATATGTCTCTGTTATATGCCATTAGGTATGGAATTCTTGTTAATGTTTGTGACTTGTCATCTGTTTGAATGACAAATGCCATGCATTTAATTACAACAAATGTTTGTGATATACAATCTGTTGGAATGACAAATGCAGTCCATATGTCTCTGTTATATGCTGTTTGGTATGGAATTCTTGTTAATGTTTGTGACGTGTCATCTGTTGGAAAGAAAAATTTAATGCATTTTATTAAAACAAATGTTTGTGATGTGCCATCTGTTGGAGTGACAAATGCAGTCCATATTAGAACAATTAGAACAATTAGAACAATTAGAACAATCTAGACGAGAACAGGCCATTCAGCCCAACAAAGCTCGCCAGTCCTATCCACTTGCTTCCTCCAAGAAAACATCAAGTCGAGTTTTGAAAGTGAAATATGCATCTGTTATATGCTATTCGGTATGGGATTCTTGTTAATGTTTGTGACGTGTCATCTGTTGGAAAGAAAAATTGAATGCATTTTATTACAATAAATGTTTGTGATGTGCCATCTGTTGGAATGACAAATGCAGTCCATATGCCTCTGTTATATGCCATTAGGTATGGGATTCTTGTTAATGTTTGTGACGTGTCATCTGTTGGAAAGAAAAATTTAATGCATTTTATTAAAACAAATGTTTGTGATATGCCATCTGTTGGATTGACAAATGCAGCTCATATGTCTCCGTTATATGCTGTTTGGTATGGAATTCTTGTTAAAGTTTGAGACTCCAACTTGTCTCCATTACTAATGCAGCCTATGATGGACGTGTCATCTGAAAATTTCTGAAGACGGTAATTAATAACACACATGCTTATCTTATGTAGATTTTGAACGATAAACAAAACAGTTCCAAAAAAATGCAACTTGCACATTTTTGAAAACATGACAGTTACCACTGTGATCTGCCCCAAACACAAGGTTAAAAATTGACTCTACTCTTACATCTTATCTGCTTGTTGCCGCAAAAATATCTCAGTTATTGTCTGTGCTCTTTAATCTGTGTGCTAGTTGAATTGTAAAAAGTCTTCATAAGGTTGCGTATCGATTTCTAGTACACATGAGTTCCTCACCTGAGTGCCCTTGGAATTAGTCTGTAAGTGAATTCAAATTGCTGACTTATGCTTTGCGGAGCGGGAAAGTCTCTTTCTCGCTCAAAGGAATCACAAATCGTGGCTGGAGTATACAATCTTACTGCTAGACGACTTTAAAGTCTTATGTCTTGGATTGAACTGGAACATCTCAGTTATTGGTATCAAGACCTCTCTCTTGATGGGCATTGGAAAGAAAGAAAAAAAAAATCTCTTTCACTCAGAGTAAAGTTAATTTTCTATTTTTAAGCCTGATTCTTCCCTCCGAATGGATACAGAGCAAGGGTTGGTGTGTTGGGGGTTAGGGGGATTGAAATGGATTGTTATCATACTGCCGGCATTCCACCGGGACAAGACACCATCACAAATGGCCATTTGCAGAGAACTAAACATATGAATTAAACCCCATAAGCCTTATCTTTTCTTTGATATGTAGAAAGCCAAAGGTTTATTTCGGCACTGATCCCTCCTATTGCTGCTTCTCTTTGAAGCTGAGTTGTGTTTTAAAAAGAGAAATTCACCTGGTATATACCTACATTTTTTAAACCTACTGTTAGAGCTTACAGCATTTTTCTTTTTTTTTTTTTTGTTGCCATCATTGGGGAATTTTATTACAAAAGACAGCCATATGCATTGAAACATTGCCTTCTTGCAAGGGTCATGTAGCCTGATACTAAATTTCCCTGCCTTTGTGTCCCCTTAATTGTCTGTCATTTCTGTCTGCAGCTCTGTCTATGTGCAGTCCAAATAAAAACTATCTAAAGCTTGAAAGGTGGAGCACAGCGCTCACTTTCATCAGGGGATCAGTTTCCAGCCTTACTGCGGCTGCCCTGTTCTTGTGTTACGTACCTCATAAAAGTGGCTCTTGTTTCACCATCGTACTGTTCAGTCTGGGTACAGGGCTAATCTGTCAAGCCGAGCTCCCAGGCAAATTCTTGAGTGGTGTAATAGAAACTGTTACAAGCTCAGCCTTTTTTTTTTTTTTTTTTAAGTCTTTTTTTGGGGGACGTTGCAAGGCCTTCGATGTTGTTGACAGTCAGTCTGAATTTGATGCTTTGATGAATTGCTTTGCAGTACCTCCGTTAAATTCTACCTTCGCTATGACCTCTATATGTCCCTGTTCCCATCATCTAAAAAAAAAAAAAATTCTTTCTACCTCTACTTTTTCTCAAGCAGCCTTTGTTGTTCTGTGGAAATCTGCAATGAGTAAGTTCATGTTTTATATAAAAAAAAAAAAGTTTCAGCACAACTTTGACAGACTGCAAAGGACCTTTTGAGAATTGGGTCACCCCAGACTGGATGGAAATCAGGAACGTGAGCCCCAGCAATCCTAAAAAGAGTAACGTTGTACATTTGGTTGGTTAAGAAACTGTCTGAAGTAAAACCTGTGTTCTGTGCTTCAGCCATTTCCCCGTGATGGGCTTTTGATCGTCTTCTCGCTTTGAACTCATCAGCTGCATTGCCTACTCTCATAAATCTTTTTTTTTTTTTCCCCTAAATACAAAATACCTATACATAAACATGAAATTTCAATTGAAAGTGCAATATAAACCTGTCATTTTCATATTTTTGTAAGTGGTACATTATTTTGTCATCTTTAAAAACACTAAGGATATTTTGGTCTGCTAGCACGTAATACTTATAAATAAACACAATCATTCAAAAGCTAAAAGAACAACAGAATGAAAGATTGTGTTTTTTTCTTCTTGTTTGTCAGCCCAGGCAGTATCTACAGTGGATTTAGAAACTATTCAGAGTCAATCTTGGGCAGATTTAATTTTAAACTAGCTGTGCTACCTGTCTAAAATGGGTTGAAATCTGCCTAATCAACACAGACCTCAGCATTAACGTTTGTAAGTGCAGCATCTATTGGAATGTTTTTTGTAGTGTGTGTACTAATAAAATGCATTGCTTATGTCATTCCAACAGATGACGCATCACAAACATTTGTAGTAATAAAATGCAATACTGCAAATGTTTGGGAGGCTCTATCTGTTAGATTAACAAATGCAATGCATTTTATTGCTACAAATGTTTGTAATGCGGCATCTGTTTGAATGACAAATGCTATGCATGTTAATACTAAGGGTGGCACGGTGGCGCAGTGGTAGCGCTGCTGCCTCGCAGTTAGGAGACCCGGGTTCGCTTCCCGGGTCCTCCCTGCGTGGAGTTTGCATGTTCTTCCCGTGTCTGCATTGGTTTCCTCCCAAAGACATGCACGTTAGGTGGATTGGCAATTCTAAATTGGCCACTGTGTGTGCGGGTCCTGCCCGAGATTGGTTCCTGCCTTGTGCCCTGTGTTAGCTGGGATTGGCTCCAGCAGACCCCCGTGACAGTGTAGTTAGGATATAGCGGGTTGGAGGATGAATGGATGTTAATATTACAAAAGTTTGTGGAGTGCCATCTGTTGGAATGACAAATGCAGTCCATATGTCTCTGTTAAATGCCATTTGGTATTAGATTCTTGTTAATGTTTGTGATGTGTCATCTGTTGGAAAGAAAAATGTAATGTATTTTATTACAACAAATGTTTGTGATGTGCCATCTGTTGGAAAGAAAAATGTAATGTATTTTATTACAACAAATGTTTGTGATGTGCCATCTGTTGGAATGACAAATGCAGTCCATATGTCTCTGTTATATGCTATTTGGCATGGAATTCTTGTTAATGTTTGAGACATGTCATCTGTTGGAATGACAAATGCTATGCATTTTAATACAACAAATGTTTGTGGAGTGCCATCTGTTGAAGGTGCATATACATGGCATATGTCTCTGTTAAATGCCATTTGGTATTAGATTCTTGTTAATGTTTGTGATGTGTCATCTGTTGGAAAGAAAAATGTAACGCATTTTATTACAACAAATGTTTGTGATGTACAATCTGTTGGAATGACAAATGCACTCCATATGCATCTGTTATATACTATTTGGCATGGAATTCTTGTTAATGTTTGAGACATGTCATCTGTTGGAATAACAAATGCTATGCATTTTAATACTACAAATATTTGTGATGTGCCATCTGTTGAAGCTGCAAATGCAATGCATATGTCTCTGTTAAATGCCATTTGATATTGGATTCTTGTTAATGTTTGTGATGTGTCATCTGTTGGAAAGAAAAATGTAATGTATTTTATTTTAACAAATGTTTGTGATACGCCATCTGTTGGAATGGCAAATGCAGTCCATATGTCTCTGTTATATGCTATTTGGTATGGGATTCCTGTTAATGTTTGAGACATGTCATCTGTTGTAATGACAAATGCTATGCATTTTAGTACTACAAGTGAGACTTCAGGTGAAAGAATTTGATGATGATGGGTTTTAATGTGATTGTAATTGCTCTTTTATTGTACATGTGGTGACAGAAACCTTTGGGTTACTTTATTGTTCACATAAAGATAATGAATTATGTCAAACTGATATTAGTCAAGTTGTCAGTCAATTTCTAGCCCACTTAGTCCTGAACAGCGTCCTGGGGGTCTCCTAGGGCCTATCTCAGCTAGCACGGGGCGCAAGACAGGAACAAACTCTGCACATGGCGGAAGTCCATCACAAGGAAAACACACATGCACACCCCTACCACACACTTTCGCCAATTTAGAAGTGTCAGTTAACCAGTTCAGGTCTTTTGGGAGAAAACTGGAGCACTTGAAGGAAACCCATGCACACACGGAGGGAACATGCAAACTCCACACAGGGGAGGACCCGGAGCGCAAACCCTGATCTCCTTACTGTGAGGCATTAGCATTACCACTGCCCTACCGTGCTGCCCATCACTCAAGCCACTAATTTCATATTTTATTCAAACTTACTGAGAACCTGATGAAGATCAGAGATCTGAATGAATTTGGCTCGTTCATCCTTTCTTTTTTTGCACAAAACAAAATGAGGGGGACGCGGAGGTGAAGCGTGGCAGCCATTAGCAAGACCCCAGAACACCGTTCTGTTGACAGGTTCAGTCACTCGAGCTGACTATTTCACCTAATCTCCAGTGTTTTGGAAGGTGTGAAGAAATTTGGGTGCAGATGGAGAAAAATCCACAAAGACACAGAGAGAACATGCAGCTAATTCTAACCCAAGCTCTTTATTTGATTTATATTGCATTCCTCACTGAATAGACGCACTGCATGCTACTTACTTTCATTTTTCTTTCTGTTTTTTATTTGTAAATACTGAAACTAGCAAGGTAAGGACACAATGTGATGCGTTACTGAAATTCCTTGCTCCTCAGTTTTACAGATGAATGGACTCGCTACTTGTCAGACCTGTTATTTGCATTTAAAAGTCACTGTAACTCAAGTGCTTGTCTATTCATTTTATTTGATATTATTCCTAGAAATCCTTCTATTTCTCTTCACTTCTGGTCACCACTAAATCCATCCAAACACTACAATGATATTTTCCATTCATTAAAGTAATACAGCTATATGATGTATTTAAGTATTTATATATTTAGGGAGCCATTTGGCATTTTAGCATTAAGCCCATCAAATAGGTGTTTGCAAGATTTCCTGATTTTGTCTTAAAAAAGCAAACCTCTTCAATAGTTCACAGCATGCAAAATCCATAGAGCATTACCATTGACCAAGATACAGTAGAGCAAAAGGCTGAGATATCCATCCTCCTATCCATTTTTCTAAGACGCTTATCCCATTTAGTGTGATTGGAGGGTGCTGGAAGCAATTTCAACAGCAAAGGGTACAAAGCCGTTTGGACATTGCAGGGGGTACACTCTGAAATATTTACACACACACACACACACTCTCATAAGACCAGTGTAGGATGAGGGCGGCCTTTTACTGAGCATAATAAAACAACATTCATTTCAGTAGATTTGTTGGCATTTATACACAGCCAAAGGCTTCATGAAAAGAAAAACAAAATGAAACACATCCTACAGGATTTCGCTTAAATGGGCAGGAAGGGGAATACAGAGATCTGATTGGAGCTTTCAGTGACTGGAGCCATAAGAACTGCCTGCTTCTGAACACAACGAAGACCAAGAGGATGATTGTGGACCCACAGGTGTAAACTCCCCCTTCAGCCTGAAGGTAACAGGCCATCCTTGACAAGAGCAGCCATCCTCTCCACAACATTTTGGCAGGTCAGAGAAGTAAAAGTGACGTCTTCTCTCACTGCGCTGTGGAACAGAACACTTTAGACGATCATCTGATCCTACTGCTCTGAGATTTTAAAAACCTCTTGTTAACACAAGTGATTCATGACCTTCTCACCACACGACCTCCTGACACCATCACAATTGACACATTTATTAATTTACTTCTTGCTATTAAAATCATTTTTAACAAATTTTACATCTATTATATAGTGCTCTTCACATCTATCTATCTATCTATCTATCTATCTATCTATCTATCTATCTATCTATCTATCTATCACCTTTAACATCTATCTATCTATCTATCTATCTATCTATCTATCTATCTATCATATAGTGCCTTTCCTTTCCTATCTATCTATCTATCTATCTATCTATCTATTATATAGTGTCTTTCATTTCTATCTATCTATCATATAGTGCCTTTCCTTTCCTATCTATCTATCTATTATATACTGCCTTTCACATCTATCTGTCTATCTATCTATTTATTAAATAGTGCCTTTCACATCTATCGATCTATTATATAGTACAATTCATATCTGTCTATCTATTATATACTGCCTGTCACATCTATCTATCTATCTATCTATCTATCTATCTATCTATTAAATAGTGCCTTTCACATTTATATAGTGCCTTTCACTCTATCTATCTCTTTATCTATTGTGAGATTGGCTCTTGGTTGACGCCGACCTGACACAGACTGACACCAGAGGCAAAGGCAAAATTTACAAAAAGATTTATTTTTCTTCTTCACCTGTGGGGGCACATCTTCCCTGTGAACCCCACAGGCACAACACACTCCCAAAATATAAAGAAAAATCACCCCAAATCACACTCTTCTTTCCACTCCTCCCAGGGCAGCTTCGTCCACCTCCTCCCGACTGGCGCCCTGAGTATTGGCTGCAGGCTCCTCCTATAGCCCACCCGGAAGTGATGCAGGTGCTTGTTGACCTACTTCTGGGCCACGGAGCCCAACCAAGATGAGCTCCGGTATTCTACGAAAGTGGCCCGGGCGTAACACAGGGGGGCTGCCAAAAAAAGTTCCGAGGAATGTAACGTGGCTCCCATGGCTGCTCCTCCAGATCTAGTGACCGTCTAGTGACCGTGACCGACCGTCCTCCACACTATCTATCTATTATATCCTATCTATCTATGGGATTTTTTTGGGTTTACTTGTACTTAACTTGTTTGTTAAAATTTAGAACCCTTAATTGGCTATTATAGTTTTAAACTTCTCCATCTCTCACTTAATAATGAGTTGCAAATAACAAGGAAACCCTCAGCTCTCCAGCTAACATACTTCCATTTAAAACTGTGTACATGTATCATAAAGTCAGCCATTTTCTAAACTGGTTAGTCTTGAACAGGGCTGTGGGGGTGCCAGAGCCTGTCCCAGCTAGTGTAGGGGGGCAAGGCAGGAACGAACCCTGAGCCAGTCCATTGGAGGGCGAACACACACACACACACGCACGCACACACATACACATCCTAACCAAACACTAAGGCCAATTTAGTATCACTGCCCAATTTGCATGTCTTTGGATTGTGGGAGGAAACCCACGCAGAACACGCCAACGCCACACGTGATCCCTGGTCTCCTTATTGCAAGGCAGCAACTCTACCACTGCTAATACAAAATTCTGAAATAAATGAGAGACAATGGAAGGACCAACAGGTACAAATCAGTTCCAGAGCAAAAAAAATATATGGATAACATTCTCAAATACAAAAAATCTACAGTGGGACAAAGACTTGTCTTGGATGAATGAAAGTGCTAACAAGCCATATAATCAAATATCAGGTTTCATTATCTGTCTGGGATCTAATTACAAAACTGGTTGGGTTGAAAACCTGCAGCCACTGTGCTCCTCAAGGATCGGAGTTGAGTATCCCACTGTAGATCATACCCGTGTCGTACTGCCACTTTTTGCACCCTTAAGAACAGCTTCTCAATATCTTGTGTTAAGAACATTTAGCTTCTTTATGTCGAATGTTATTCTTTCTTTAATCGCCATCATTTCTGTGCTGTTTGTCCGCCCTAAAGTCGGAGTAGATGTATTGTATTTTGGACAGTTTTGGAATGTTCTGATTGACCCTTTTCTCCTCCGATTTAATGTGCAGCCCTATGGTGTACCTATAGGCCTGTAATGGGCTGTAACAGTAATCAATATTAAATGAGATAAATATGAACTCACAAAGCTAAGAACCTAAGAAAAGTCTTTGCTGGGAATAGGATATTGAGGCCAAGACAGCTGGAATAAACATCTCTGTTTTGTAGCATCTGTGAGCATTCTGTTTCTAACCAGCTTCCAAATTCATCCTTTATCTCCTTTTTGACTGCCTCATTTGAAAGTAGCATATGGTGTCAAATTTATTTATTCTTTTCACATTTTTAACACATCTGGACGTTCCATTGTTAATCTTCATTTGCAGAAGTGAAAAGATTCGACTGCACATTTTTCTCCTTATATAACATTTACTCCACTTATGATTCAGATCATTTTTCTATGGGTTTGTTTTTAATTTATCACTGACTAGTCCACAGAAAATGGAACACAAAAGCCTTGAGCTTTGCACGTTTCGTAAGTGTCGTTGGTTGAGGTACACTTGGGAGATAAGTCTCACAAGCACACTCTTCCTCCTTGATTCTTAATTATCACCTTATCCTCACCATATAGCAGCAAAAATCAGGCCATCACCGTTAATTGAGTTAAGTGAGAACTTTCATCAAGGGCTTTTCACTATGAAGAGACTCAATTCAGCTTTTATTTTTGTATGGCGCTCCTCACTGTGTGCTGCCATAGAACGCTGTGGCAAGTTCTTAGGTAAAATGCAAGAATAAATGCATGTTGTGACAGATAGGGGGCACTGTTGTCCCCTTGAACCCTCAGACCAGACGCCAGCCACCAGATAAAAGTCCAAATGATGAATTTATTATAATAATAAAGTGCACAAAGCACCCTCCACTCCACAATACTCAATAAACAATCAATAATCACAATCCTCCACTCCCAGATGCGTTGTCACCCTTCCTCCCAACTCAGCTCAACGCTCTGTGGTTTCCCACAATCCTTTATAGTCCTCGACCCGGAAGTGCTTCTGATCCCTCAGTCCATGTGACTACCCAGCACTTCCAGGTCAGGTGAAAACTCCTCTTTTTTCTTCAGCCCGGAAGTGCTTTATTTATTCCGTCCTTGTGACAGGGAAGTACTTCCGGGCTATACGGAGAATACAAGTCCTTTAGCCTCCCTGCAGTGTCCTCTGGTGGCCACCATGGCATCCAGCAGGGCTGTGAAGGAAAACGCCAAGGTCCATGATGCCCTGCTGGAATTCAGGGTATCTCCATGCTGCAGGAAGGGCTCCACCTGGCGGCTTGGGAGTATTGGCCGGGATAAGTTGCCGGCCATAGTCCACAATGTATAAAATGGAAATATTAATTCATCCATTTTCTGCTGCTTATCTGGGTCTGAGTCATGGGGCCAGCATGCCTGAACCAACTCAACTGGTTTCTTTCAGTGTAGAGAAGCTGCATTGCCTGTGGAAAAGTCATCTGGGAACTCGGGCCCCGATCTGGAGACAGGCCTGTTGTGGAGCTCATCAGGTCTTAACCTATGGGACCTGAAAGAGAAACATGGGTCCATCCTTCTGGGGTGCTTTGTGGCTTGGGCAGCAGCTGAAGGCTAGTGCCTTGGCAGACCGATCCCCAGGTACCGACAATATCTCCCCATTAATTCGCCGTTGAACCGATGAGAGGAAAATGAAAACTCAGTCAGCAACATCCATGGAGAACCTAAATGTCTGGAGGATCCACGATCATCTGTAAAAGAGAAAATTAAAGACAAAGTCAGACATGGTCAGATTCCCGGAGACCAAGTTGCTGCCCACCTATTCCTGGTGTTTCTATAATAGAGACTGTGCCGGCCATCCAATCAAATGACATAATCTTTCCATTCGATGATTCCAAAGCCCCCAGCATCTCCAATGAGTTTTCCCCTGGTAGGAGAGCAACTTGGCAATAGAGCAGTGGCACATCAAGATACTGAGAAGAGAAACAGAACAGAGGAGAATGAGTAACTGTTCATAATTACTGTGATCCTTATATTTTTGTGGAAATAACTGTCAAACAAATATGCATCACGAACAGCTAATCAGCAGCTCTAGTCAGGGTAGTCCAGTCTTCAGCCTGGATTTCAAAGCTGACACTGAAGAGGAATCTCTTATATAAGCAGGCAGATCAGTCCACAGCTTTGGTCACCTGTAACTAAAAGCTCAACCTCCCACTGTTAGCTTATTAATCTATGGAAACTTTAGCAGGTTGGTATCTTGAGATCTTAATGCATGCTCTCTGGTTTGTAAGTTATGAAATGCTCAGTTAGGAAAAGCAAAGCCTTAGCTATTGAAGTCTTTGTATGTGGAAATTAGGATTTTGAAATTAGCCCTACAGTTAACAGGGAGCCAGTGTAAGGACTTAAGAACAGGAGTGTTATGTCGAGTTGTTGTAATGATTCTTGCAGCAGCATTTTGAATTAAGAGAAAAAGCTGCTGTGCCACAAAAGGGGATGCCACAGAGCCCCATCCTCCAGACACAAGAGTGAGAAGGGCTCAAGTATTGTGAAATGTATTCCACTAAAGTACCTTTCACGGGTTATTTCTTTGAAAGACAAGTAATCATAAGCACAATCCAATAATGAATCTTGTTCTCTACCTCCTGACTCCAACTCGCCTGAGCCGGTTGGAGTGGCTCCTTTTATGCAAGACTCGGGAGTTTTTCCGGTGCCAGGAACACAGTCTGTTCCAACTCTGCTTTAAGACAGACAGAGGATTTTTAAGTAATCGACAGAAGTCGGGACACCTGTGCAAATTGTTTGCTTCAGTTTGTAAGGCTTCATTTCCTATAATTGCTGCAGACCATCTGTAGATTGTAACCTGTTTAGCTGTTCCCTGAAGAAGGCCCATTTGTAATACAGTTTTTGCTAACCTTTAAATTTCAAACCTCTGCTAACCTACTGCTCACCTTCTCACCATTTTAAGTCTTTCATTGCATTTCAACTGATTACATTTGAAGCAAAACTGGAAAAACGGAGTCGTACTAAAACATTTCACCGGTAGTGTGCATCCAAAAGTCAGGGAGTAGGAAGGATGGGCAACCTTTCGGCAATCTGTGTTTCCGGTTTTGTTTTTTCTATAAGACCAATTTTACCAATTTAAAAATTCTTTAATGCGGAAATTTTTACATAGATACTTTGACCTGAAATGGAAAGTATTATTTATTTGTATTCATATGTTTTATGATTATTGAAACATGTCATCTCTTTTACAAAAAATAAGTGTACTTCTGTCTAAATTACAGACACTGCATGATCTCTCATTATTCTTATTTTTGCTGGCATATCTTAAAGAATTGTCTTTGACTGTAATTCAGACGTTGTCAGTACACATTAAATGAATCTTTTGTAGTGTTAAGAAACTGACAACTGGCTACATAATTACTGTGTCTTTATTATAAATATAAGGCCCTGTGGGGTGCACATCTCATTCGAAAACTGTTACCATTAAGCATATAAGAAAAGAAAGAAAATGTAACTCATTAATGCCATTTTTAGCTAAAAGTAATGACAAAAATGTCAGGTAAGAAATGTTACAAACAACATGGATATCCAAAAAAGCATTATCATATGCTCAGAAATGTATATTCTCTTTTAATATTTATGAAACAGCAGTCATAACAGGTGTTAAAAAGTATACAGTATATAAATTTTATCACCATATGGACACATATGCCTCAAATTATTATTATTCTTTTTTTTACATTTTATTGAATTTATTAAAAGCAAGTAACATTCCATATAAGCCAGTCAAATTTGACAAAACTAAATTCAAATCAACCACGTATGCCTCACATCAATCCTGGCCATCATAAGGGTAATGTTATTATGGTTTAATGTCTCTGTAAGCAGTGATTAATGGTGAATTGTGAAAATACTAATAAATACAAAAAAATGAGCGAATTGTAAATTGACTTGTAATTGATCATAAACAGCATAAAGACCATGCATGTCATGTAGTAGCCACTCAACTGGATGTGTTTGGAGGATACAGTATACAGTGCCCTCCATAATGTTTGGGACAAAGACACATTTTTCATTGATTTCCCCCTCTGTTCCACAGTTTAAAATGACAAATTCATGATTAAAGTGAACATTGCTGCCTGTCATTTAAGGGGATTTGCGCACATTTTAGTCACAAAATGTAGAAATGACAATACTTTTACAGTATGGTCCCCACATCATTTCAGGGCACGATAACGTTTGGGATGATTGGTGTCACAGGTGTTTGTGATTCCTCAGGTGGGTTTCATGGCTTCATAAGATTCTTCAGCCTGCTTCTACCCTTTGGAGTCTGCAGTTGCCACTGTTCAACATGAGGAGAAGAGCTGTGCCAATGAAATTAAAAAAAAAAAAACATAATTAGGCTGAAAAACAAGAACAAAACCGTCCAAGACATCAGTAAAACCTTAGGATGACCCAAATCATCCATCCATCCATCCATCCATCCTCTTCCGCTTATCCGAGGTCAGGTCGCGGGGGCAGCAGCTTAAGCAGAGAGGCCCAGACCCTCCTCTCCCCGGCCACTTCTTCCAGCTCTTCCGGGAGAATCCCAAGGCGTTCCCAGGCCAGCCGGGAGACATAGTCCCTCCAGCGTGTCCTGTGACCCAAATCAACAGTCTGGAATATCACGAAGAAGAAAGAATGCACTGTTGAGCTCAGTAATCACAAAGGGACTGGTAGGCCAAAGAAGAGCTCCACTGCTGATGACAAAAGAATCCTCACTATGGCAAAGAAATGCCTGTCAGATAGACCAGAAACAGTATTCAGTGGGGCAGATGTGTGTGTGTCAGAGACGACTACAACAACAAAATTTATTTCTATAGCACATTTTCTTACAAACAATGCAGCTCAAAGTGCTTTACATGATGAAGAAGGAGAAAAAAGACGGAATAAATAATTCAAATTAGGGAACACTAATTAACATAGAATAAAAGTAAGGTCCGATGGCTAGGGAGAACAGAAAAAACAAAAAATGAAATGAAAAAAAAAGATCTGCAGGGGTTCCAGGCCACGAGACCACCCAGCCCCCTACCTAACATAAAGGATCAGTCCTCATGGTATTCAGGGTTCTCATTGAAGAATTTCATGATGATGGTCAGGTGGACTTCTGGCCTTTAATCCACCAATGTAGGGACATCATGGTGCTTTGATTAAGTGGTGGTGGCCACCACAGAAAACTGGATAAAGAACAGAAGAGAAAGTAGTGGTTAGTACGGATTTTGGAGCCACCATGAATAATAATGATAATTAATTGAATATACAGAGCATCAGGATTTTACTAAGATGAAGCTATGAGAAAGCCATGTTAAAGTAATGAGTTTTTAACAGTGTTTTAAAGTGCTCCACCGTATTAGCCTGGCAAATTCCTATTGGCAAGCTGACTATGAGAAGAAGACTTCAGGAACAGAAACACAGAGGCCACACTGCAAGATGAAGACCACTAGTTAGCCGCAGAAACGGGATGGCCAAAGAAAAGGACTTCAAAGAGCCTGTAGAATTCTGGGAAACGGTTTTGTGGACAGAAGAGACCAAGATAAACTTCATCAGAGTGATGATAAGAGCAAAGTGTGGAGATGACAAGGAACTGCCCGAGATCCACAGCAGACCACCTCATCTGTTACACATGGCAGTGCTGGTGGTGTTATGGCTTGGGCATGCATGGCTGCCACAGTGACTGGCACACTTCTCTTCATGGATGATGGAACTGCTGATGGCACGATGAATTCTGAGGTGTGTAGAAAGTTCTGATCTGCTCAGGCTCAGTAAAGGCCTCCAGACTCAATGGACGGTACTTCATTCTACAATAAGATAATGAGCCAAATGTACTGCCAAGGCCACACAGGGGTTTATCAAACTGGAAGTTCTTGAATGGCCAAGCTAGTCATCCAAATTAAATCTAATTGAGCAGCCCTTCCATATGATGAAGAGAAAACGTAAGGGGACAAGCCCCCCAAAACAAGCAAGAGCTGAAGAGAAAATGGGACAAACCCCTAAAACAATCACTAGCTTGTTGTACCAACATCTTCTTCAGTCATAACTTAAATGTCTTTTCTAGACGTCTATTTTTTCAGCTTTTTGAATCATCAAAAAGTCATTAATCCTTTTACATCAAAAAACTTTTAGCACTTTCACTAAAATAGAATGGAGGAATGAGGTGCTCACATCCATTTGAACTTCTGACTCCCTCAATGTGTTTAAGAAGCATTCAAAGACTCTCTTGCTTGGTGACTTTCTGTCTAACTGGTAAGTTTTGTATCCTAGGAATTGTGACTTGCTTGTATTTTTGTTCAGAGCTCTTCGCTTGTGGTGATCAATTTTGTCACCTCGTTGTGTCACACTTACAATACAATACAATACAATACAATACAATGTATTTTTTTGTGCAGCCCAAATACACACAAGAAGTGCCGCAATGGGCTTTAACAGGCCCTGCCTCTTGACAGCCGCCCAGCCTTGACTCTCTAAGAAGACAAGGAAAAACTCCAAAGAAACCCCTTGTAGGGAAAAAATGGAAGAAACCTCGGGAAAGGCAGTTCAAAGAGAGACCCCTTTCCAGGCGTGCAGTGGGTGTCAAAAAGAAGGGGGTTAATACAACACAATGCAGAGAACAGAACAAATCCTCAATACAGTATAAAGATAAAAACAGTCTCCCAGATTGATGTTTACTCGATTATGTTGATCTCTTTTGTAAGACACTTTGGATAAACGCATCTGCTAACTAAAAAAAAAATGTAAATGTAAACATAAAGTGCAGAAAATAAAAACTGCAGGTTTGTGGTTTCTGACAATTTTGTCTTTTAGGGTGATTTTACTTTTAATCTGAAGATCAGCAACAGTGCTCGGGCAAGCTAGAAATGTGAACAATGAGAATAAAAGGGAGGTTTCAATTCAATAAAAGGCATGGGAAGGGGCGGAGTTTAAAGGGTGGCCAGGGGGTCTGCCCCCAACCTCCAATGGATGCACCACGGCACTAAAATAAGTCTCAAAGTCAATATTTTTTCCTCAATGTTTGTAAGTCCAGTCAGTATAAATAAGCTGAGATAAGAAGAAGGTCCATCTTTGTCAGGCTGAACTAAAGAAGGTGCACCTTCATCCAGGTTATAATATCACTGAGACTTGCAGGGGGATTCTAGCTGATACCGTGTGGTCCCCTGAAGGCAATAATGAAGAACACTTTAAAACACTGCTGAAAACACATTACTTTAACATGGCCTTTTTATAACTTCAATTTAATCTTAATTTAACTTAATCCTGATACTCTATATGTTCAATTTCCTCATAATAACTATTCATGGTGGCTCTAAAATCGGTACTGACCCCTACTCTCTTTTCTGTTTCTTTTTCCGGTTTCTTTGTGGTGGTGGCCTGCGCCACCTCCACCTACTCAAAGCTTCATGATGCTCCAACAATGATGGACGGATTAAATGGCAGAAGTCTACGTGACCATCATCATCATCAAGCCTTTCCGTGAGAACCCGTAATCCAAAGAGGACTGTTTCATTTATGTTAGGTAGAATGCCCAGAGGGGACTGGGCGGTCTCATGGTCTGGAATCCCTACAGATTTTATTTTTTCTCCAGCCGTCTGGAGTTTTTTTGTTTTTTCTGTCCCCTCTGGCCATTGAACCTTACTCTTATTCGATGTTAATTAATGTTGATTTATTTTGTTTTATAATTGTGTCTTTCATTTTTCTTTTCTTTAATATGTAAAGCACTTTGAGCTACTGTTTGTATGAAAATGTGCTATATAAATAAATGTTGTTGTTGTTGTTATAATAGGTTCAGCTTTGTATCATCAACATAACACGGATATGAGGAACCATGGCTGACAGGGCCTAGTGAGGTGATGAAATGTGCTTTTATTGCTGAAATTATTACATTTTCCTACTTTCCTAAATGTTAGCATACAATATTATCAAACTTGTTTTATTTATAAAAGACAAAGTATATTTCTTCTTCTTTTTTTCCAAAAGACGACTATACGATAACCTAAAGCAGAAGGTGGCATGGCACTACCTAACTTTCAATTTTATTAATGGGTGACAAATATGCAGGTTATAAAGACCTGAATATCGACATAAATCAATGAATATACACAAGCCTGGTCTGTAAGAGAATTAAAATCTTGCAGTACTTCTTTTAATTCCCTGCTTTGTGGCCAAATTAATAGAAAGTATCGTCAATACATTAATAACTGAATTGCCCTTCATTCACTCAGAATATGGAACTAATGTAGGAAGCACTTTAAGGCAGAGAAGCTCTTATCTGTTGCACCTCTACATGACAACCACTCTATTACACCCTTTCAAACATACACAGTATATAATGATTGGAAAATGTCTGGGATTAAAACACTTAGAGACTAAGTGAAAAACACTTAGGTTTTCCATCCTATGAGCAATTAAGCTTTAAATTTCTATTCCAGAAGAAACATTGATTTGTCTTAAAAACGCATATAGCATCTCCTTAGTTTATAAATACTTTTTAAATCACAACAGGGAAAGGATCTCTAACTGAACATTTCAGAAAAGGAGTGGAAGGCAGCCATGCACAGAATACACTCCAGATCCATATGCACAAATCATATAACGATTCAACGTAAAACTGTCAATCAACCACACTGGTCTCGAATTAAAATTGTCCAAAATGTTTCCAGGGAAAGATTCAATCTGTCAAAGTTGCAATTGATCTCCAGTCACACTGGGCCACATGTTTTGAACATGCACCAAATTAACATCGTTTTGGACCAAAATCTTTGAATGCCTCTCAGACAGCGTTGGTGTCTTAATCACTTGTAACCCATTAACAGTGTTGTGCAAGTTCACACCTCACAAGAACTCACTCAAAATTCAGTTCACACAGATTAAAATGAATACATTCACATTCATAGTTCACCATTTCAATTTTGAAATAATACATGTTCAGTCCCTTTTGTATTTTTTAAGGAGTGAGAATAAATGACCTATGACTTTACTTTTTTCAATTTTGCATGCCTTATATTAGGCTATTACCGTGTTCTTTAATAAAACACAATAATTATGAAGACTTTTTTTTATTTAAATACTCTTTATTAAGTTATTCCCAGCAACAAACATGTATAACCATATATGCTAATATCCTCCTGGTCAAAGTTCAAGTTCACGTTGGGGAGCATGCACTGGTACAGTGCGCTGCCGCACCCACTACATGACGAAACAACTCGGGATCCCAGCTAGCAACCCCCCCAGGCAGACATGTGGTCCAGTCCCACCCTCCGGAAATTACCCTCTTTCTGCCACAGCCAGGTGTTACTTGGGCGACCCCTTGGCCCAGTCCAGGCACTCGGGTCCCCAACAATGAGGATCTTACGAGCCGGATCACCCTCGGGGAAATGCGCCACATGGCGGTTAAGTGCCGTAACTGATGCTCCCTCACATTCGGGATTCCATGAGCAACAAAATTCAAAAAAAAAATCAAACCAAAGGTACCCAAAGATTTTCCGGAGAGAAACAGTACCGAAGGAGTCCAGTCTTCGTCTCAGGTCATTGGATAGCGTCCATGTCTCACAACCATATAGCAAGACAGGAAGCACCAGGACTCTAAAGACTTGGACCTTGGTCCTTTTGCATAGATATCGGGAGCGCCACACCCCTTTCCAGTGACCTCATGACCCCCCCATGCACTGCCAATCCATCTACTGACTTCTTAGGAAGAGTCACCAGGGACATGAATGTCACTGCCGAGGTAAGTAAACCTCTCGACTCAACTCTCTCCGGAGACAGACACACTGCTGATGGCTGTGCCCAAGAAGTCATTAAAGATCTTAGTTTTTATCCAGGACATTCTCAAGCCCAGACACTCAGACTCCTCACTCAGTCTCCTGGTCAAAAAAGAAATTAAATAGATGCAAGCATATATATATAAATGACCACTCTGTTTCCAACCGTGTGACACAAATGGTTACTGTTGAATTAGCGTGCAGGTGAACTAACCTATTATGCTGCCAGTCAAATTACGGTGCCGGTCAAAATTCGCATCACATATTGCATTTCCAATGGGGAAAAATATAAAGTGGCCTCGCAAAAGTACAACATTTTAATAAAAGCGAAAGCGGAGCTTCACCTCGTGCTCGTGTCAGCGGAGGTGCAGCTTAAGCACAAGCAGGCAGACACAGACAGTGCCTATTTGATTTTACGTTATTTTTTCCGAATAAAAATAAATGGCAAAACATTTGTACAAAATAAAGGTTTGTAAAAATCCACTATTTGTGCTTATCTGAATACTTACTAGGGTGGTGCAGTGGGTAGCACTGCTGCCTCGCAGTTAGGAGATCCAGGTTTGCTTCCCGGGTCCTCCCTGTGTGGAGTTTGCATGTTCTCCCCGTGTCTGCGTCAGTTTCCTCCCACAGTCCAAAGACATGCAGGTTAGGTGCATTGGCGATTCAAAATTTTCCCGTGTGTGTGTGCCCTGCGGTGGGCTGGCACCCTGCCCGGGGTTTGATTTCTGCCTTGCGCCCTGTGTTGGCTGAGATTGGCTCCAGCAGACCCCTGTGACCCTGTAGTTAGGATATAGCGGGTTGGATAATGGATGGATGGATACTTACTGTACTCAGATTTGGCTTCACCCCTACATTACAGGATAAGGCAGATCCAGAATGTCATATAAAACTGAACTAGCTCACATTCAAGTTCTTCAATTGCAAATATATTACGTTAAGTTCACCGTTCTTGGAAAAATTAGCTTGTTCAATGAACGCCCTCACTCAGGCATATTAACAGCTGTGTTTGGTGGGCTCCCAGATGGGCTTAAAGTGGAGAAGGACAAACAAACTATAACTGGCTTTACTTCACTATTAGCACGTTGACTTATCTTGCTCAACTTGGAGTATCCCAGCCTATAACCTCCAAGTCAGTGAGTAACTGATGTCCTATACTATCTGAAATCAGAAAAAATCATATGTCAGGACCTAATCAATAACATTTTAGAATTTGCTTCAAGGGTTTGCTTTTTTGGCTGGCTCTCCTCTCTTTCTTTTGGGTGGAGGTTGAATTGCAGTTCTGTTGAGTTTGATTTGATTGCATGGATTGTTATTAATTAAAATTAATAAAATTAAAAAAAAAGACAAAGTACTGTATATTTCTTGAATAGTACCCTGCGATAGAGCATTATGTCATCCAGTTTGGTTTTGTAAATCTTATGTGTGGGACTTTTTAGCAGAGGACAGTCTCTCAGGGCACATTTCCTTATTAGTCTACTTTCTTTAAGGTATTGAATTTTACTAATCTTTAGGAATATCATTTCCTTATATATTACACGCCATCACTAATATGTGAGTAGAGAATAAATATAAATTCTGTAAGGTATCTTGAATCTGTGCTGTATTAATGTCAGTTTGAGTTAAATGTAAAGATGAGTTTCTGCCTGTTCAAGGAAAATCTACAGATCAGGACATCTACCAGGTGCTGACCATTAAATAAAACTGCAAAATGATGACAACTGTTCAGGCTAATATGCTTAGAATTTAATGGAATGTCACATATACTTTTATTGATACAAGTACTTTAGCTTGACATTAAGGCAGTAATGGCCCCTAGTTTTATAACAGGCCAAATGACTGCTAAGCACGCTTAGTGTACAAAGACATCAGGGGAAAGTACTGCTACAGTGCAGCGTGACAGCCTGATTAAAAAATGGATGAAAGAAAAATCAAAAGTAATACAAACCATTTAATTTGAGCAGCATTAGAGCGAAGACGTTGGTTAATCATGCTTATGTTCGATCACTTACCAGTGCAACCATGTCTTCCTTTCAGGGTTACGATGAGCTTATAGTGCAGTGGTGGACGCACTGGACTTTAAATCAAGTCATTTAATCCTCCAAATGTTGGAAAATATTTAAAACAATTTTACTGCAGTCCAATATAGAGCCAGAATGTGCTACAGACCCCTTCACTTTCTACACACTTTGGACAAACAGTAATAATCATTCTTTACATTTAAATAGTGCTTTTTTCACTCCTCAAAGCGCTTTTCATAGAAAGTGGGGTGTTACTACAACCATCATTAATGTACAGCACCCACATAGATTATGCGATATGGCAGTATGCTAACCAAACATGAATTATTAGGTGGAGAAAGGGTGAGAGAGAATTATTAGAGTGCCAGAATGACCAAGCTGGGGTGGACAATTTAGCCTGGGCATTGGGGTACAGTTTATTTTTTGTATAGCCCAAAATCAGACAGGGCGGCACGGTGGCGCAGTGGTAGCGCTGCTGCCTCGCAGTTAGGAGACCCGGGTTCGCTTCCCGGGTCCTCCCTGCGTGGAGTTTGCATGTTCTCCCCGTGTCTGCGTGGGTTTCCTCTGGGCGCTCCGGTTTCCTCCCACAGTCCAAAGACATGCAGGTTAGGTGGATTGGCGATTCTAAATTGGCCCTAGTGTGTGCTTGGTGCGTGGGTGTGTTTGTGTGTGTCCTGCGGTGGGTTGGCACCCTGCCCAGGATTGGTTCCTGCCTTGTGCCCTGTGTTGGCTGGGATTGGCTACAGCAGACCCCCGTGACCCTGTATTCAGATTCAGCGGGTTAGAAAATGGATGGATGGATGGAAAATCAGAGAGGAAGTGCCACAAGGGGCTTTAACAGGCCCTGCCTTTTGACAGCCGGCCAGCCTTGACTCTCTGAGAAGACAAGGAAAAACTCCCAATAAAACCTTGTAGGAAAAATGGAAGAAACCTCGGAAAGGCAGTTCAAAGAGAGACCCCTTTCCAGGTAGGTTGGGCGTGCAGTGGGTGTCAAAAGTAGGGGGTCAATACAATACAATACAATACACAGAACAATTCCTTAATACAGCATAATAATAAAAATTTTAGAAGTACGGTTTAACAGTAGATGATATGACATAATTAGGTTTGGATATTTTTAGAGTCCTGGAGACCTCATCCATCTAGCTGCCTCCCCATTTGGCCATGCCACGGCTGAAACGATGCTCCGATGAAAGGACCCCTCTTTCCCATGATTCCTGTGATCCTCCATCAGGGATGACTTTACCATAGGCAGGCAAACAACTTGGCAGGGGGGCCGTGGCACCAATTGCCACATTTGGGTACCGAGAAAAGAAACAGAATAGGTGAGGGTTAGTATTCAAATATAATTATCATGTTACTTATGTTTTAGTGCTAATGACTAACAACAGAGATGCAGTCTGTACAGTTAATCAGCAGCTCTAGTCAGGGTGTGCTAAACTGAAGTAGTGAGTCTTCAGTTGGGATTTAAAGGCTGAGACTGAAGGGGCATCTCTTATGGAAGCAGGCAGACTAGTCCACAGTTTAGGGGCCCTGTAACTGAAAGCTCGACCTTCCACTGTTATTTTATTAATCCTTGGAATCCTAAGCAGACCGGCATCTTGAGATCTTAATGTGCGCTTAGGTTTGTAAGTCATGATAAGTTCAGACAAGTAAGCCGGACCTTGGCCATTTAATGCTTTATATGTTAAAAGGAGGATTTTGAAATCTGCCCTAAACTTAACTGGGAGCCAGTGTAAGGATTTAAGAACTGGAGTTATGTGTTCATATTTTCTTGTTCTTGTAATAATTCTTGCAGCCGCATTTTGGATTAACTGGAGGCTGTATAGAGAACAGTTTGAACAGCCAGTGAACACCGCATTGCAGTAGTCAATCCTACTAGAGATAAATGCATGAATTAATTTCTCACAATCCTGTTTATTTAGAAAGCGCCTTAATTTCCTAACATTTTTAAGATGGAAAAAACATGTTTTGGACGACTTTGTAATATGTGCTTTAAATGACATGCTAGAGTCAAAGATAACTCCTAGATTGCGGGCTGATTCAGTAAAATTAATTGGGATTCCAACTGAGTTAAATGACGACAAAATATTGCTGTGATCAGCGTCATTCCCTCCAACAATTAACATCTCTGTTTTATCTGTATTTAAAGACAAGTAGTTCTCATTCATCCATTCCTTTAATTCACTAACACAACTAATTAAAGACAACATCGGAGAAACTTCACTTGATTTAAATGAAAGGTATAACTGGGTGTCATCTGCATACGAGTGAAAATTAACATTATGTTTCCTAATGAGAGATCCCAGTGGAAGCATGTAAAGTGAAAACAGTAAAGGTCCCAGGACTGAGCCCTGCGGGACACCATACTTAACTTCTGTGTATAATGATGGAGTACTGTCAGCACATTTCTGTACATCCTGGAATCGATTTGATAAATAAGAACTGAACCAAGCGAGCACGGGGCCTGTAAGCCCAACATCGTTTTCTAGCCTGTGCAGTAAAATAGAATGGTCAATGGTGTCAAATGCTGCACTTAAGTCCAACAACATAATTACAGTGGAGTTTCCTACATCAGAAGATATCAGAATGTCGTTTACAACCAGTGTTAGTGCCGTTTCTGCGTGTACATGCTTGGGGTCTTTAATTACCACGAAAAGTTAGGACCTCAGTTTTATGCTTCATCCAAAGGACCAATTTTGCAGCACACTGTTCCTGTTACTGCACTGAAACATTGGCATCCACACACACACACTACAGGGTTAGCGCCCCCTGCTGGCTTCTCCAGCACCACTTCCAGCAGCAACCCAAGCTTTTCCTAGATGGTCTCTCATCCATGTCCTGGCCTGGCAACTTATTCTGAAGAGCATGTGGTATGGCTGCTATCTATCTATCTATCTATAATGTAACTCCTTTCCTATCTATCTATCTATCTATCTATCTATCTATCTATCTATCTATCTATCTATCTATCTATCTATCTATCTATCTATCTATCTACCTATAATGTAACTCCTTTCCTATCTATCTATCTGTCTATCTATAGGTTTAAGAAGATACCTTTGCCATTTGCACATCAATCTACACTCAATAATCAATACTGCCAAAGTGACCAGAAAGATCTGCACATTTATTAAATACTAGCAAAATACCCGCGCTTCGCAGCAGCGAAGTACTGCCTTAAAATTTTTATTAAGAAGAAAAGTAAACCTTTTTAAACAGAGGGAAAATATACCAATAATTATTTGTTAAGGATCCCTTTGTATACCACGTTGTGAGTTCGGCCCTCCAGTTGTAATATGACCAAGCTGTGCGCTGAGCTTACTCTTGAGCATGCAACGTACAGTTGGCCATGTGAACAGTAATCTTGTCTCAAATCTCACTTACAACCGGTTTCATCGATAACTTCGCATCCAGCTTTTGAGAGTTTAAACATTCATAAACATCAAAGTGTCCACTACTGAAATCGTCACCTGTCAATCTAAGTTGTTTAAGAGGCATTGGCGGTTGTCGAAAGGTGTAAAATATTTGGCCATTTCCGTACACTTGAAAGCGACAACCAAACAATTCAGCGGGAGCCATCAACTCACATGTAGAACCATAGGTGAAGGGCTTAAGCATTTCACTCTTCTATTGCTCCTGTGTAGTCTAATTATCTCCTGTACCGTCATCAGTCCACACCTTGAACCTGTCCCAGTCATTCAATACATAAGACACAATGTTCCTCCGGATATCAAGAGTGAGCCTGATATGGCCATGCAATATGTAACACAGAGAATGGAAAAGGTAGGTGCCATCTCCGGGCATGGAAACCACTCGGTAAGTGACAGTTCTTTGATCGATGGTGATCACCTCGATAGACATGTTAATCGGGGTACGGTTGGAACGATAAAGGAAATGGGTACCTGAACAATGTAAAGTTAGTCTAAAATACCTACACAATAACTATAATCGTAATAAACAAACAATAAAACAGCAGAGAAGCTGTGGATTAAATAAAAAGGCTGTAGTTATCAGCAGGGAGACGTGAATCCCGTGGCAATCAAGGAAGGGAATGTAGAGACCGGAGCGACGGACGGTCTTATATAGGCAGGTAGCCAACAACATGGGAGGCGTTGGGATGGGGGACCCAACGCCGCCTCACACAGCGACCGAGCTGCAGGCTATGGACGTATATATGTAAGTAAGTAGGATTCAGTTAGCGTTGGGAACCCGCGTACAAAATTTCTTGAAGATGGGCCCATAAGTAACAAAGACCGTTGGAAAGTTCAATATGGTGGCCGACAGTGGCATCATACTACCGAAATAAGTACAGTACGTACATTGGTTTCAGTTAGCGCAGGGAAGCCGCCTACCAAAAAATAGCTGAACTGAATGTTGCAAAATGTTACTGTTGGTCCAACTTATAATATAGTCCATATATCGTATTGGAAGGAGAGGTTATAATGGGAGGGAGGAAATTCAAAAACAGAAACCAATGCAGCATGAGTGGGCCGGGATGAGGATATCATTATCAGCATGCTCAAAGTTTTGTGATGGTCAAAACAGAATCAACCGTTTGTCTTCTCAATTTGTCATTGTTTTGCTGGACTACAGCTTTTGTTTCAGAGTATGTCCTTTGTCTGTTTGAGGTTTTTGTGTTTAGCCATGTTGAATTTAGTAAACATAGCACCTAACTTAACCTTTCAAATTTTTCCTTCCTCAGATCTGTCTCTAAGCATGCATCGCCCTAGAAGGTGTCACCTTTTCACGATCAGTCATGGTCAGGAATCTTAGTGTGACTCTGGACTCCTCACTTTCATTCATCGAACATATTATCTTCATCAAACCAGTCCTGTTATTTCTTTCTTCATAATATTCAGAATATTCAACTCTTCATCACTAATTATGTCACACAACTCCATATTCAGGCACTGATTCTCTCTCAGCTGGACTCTCTTCTAGCAGGACTTCTGCAGCTGCAGTCAGACCTCTCCAGCTGCTCCACTGCTGTTATCTGCTCCTTGTTTCACTCCTACTACTCATCCTCTACTTTGGTCTCTACATTGGCTTCCTGTTGCTGTAAGGATCCAGTACAAAATTCTTGTCATGATTGACGGTTCTCTGAACAGTTATGCTCCTCAATTTCTCCAGTCCTTGGTCTCTCCTGAAGAAGTCTTCGATTGGCACTTGCCTATCTGTTGATCGTCCCTCCTTGTGCCAGATGTGCCAAGGCTGGACAATGTTTCTCCATTTTTGCTCCAAAGCTGTGGAATGAGCTCCCCTTATGTTTTCAATCAGCACCCAATTTGGCTACAGGGTAGCAGCTGCTGAAATGACAGAGTTTAAGATACTGATGTTTTGGAGCTTTCTAGCTTCAAGTATAATTAAGCAGTTGTTCTAATTCCCTTGTACTTTATTTTTATTTTGTTCTGATGTTTGCACCTTCATTCTTGTGTGTATTGAACTTTCTTTGTAAGTTGCTTTAAATTAAGGTACCTGATAAATTAATAATAATAGCAGACTTGATACACGGTTGAGTTTTCCTCTAACTACACAAAAATGTCCATCTAAAGTGGCCTCAGTACATTTCCTCAGTATATGAGCGAGCGCTGATGTTTGACTTAATGTACCCTGGGATGGGGTCCCACCACATCCAGGACTTGTTCTTCCCTTGAATCCAACTCTCGCTACTGTCACACATATGCAATTAGGAGACAGTTTACAGGCTCAAAAAAGTGACCAGGGGTTGGCACTGCCCTCTAACTCTTTCTGCTCTCTTCCTGCAGAACCCTTCAAGCTGAAGATCACTTCCGGCCCTCAGGAGACACCGACAACGTCACTTCCGGTCTCAAGCCTCAACATCCCATCACCTGCTGATGTCACTTCCGGTTCCAGAATGCCACTTTCCATGACCTCATTTCCTTTCGCCTATTGTTGTTTTGGACTCAAGTCTGTAAACACCTCAACTATTTATGACAGTATGAGGAGCGAATCCCCAAACCTTTGACGTGCTGTTGTGCTTTATTTACACTACCTCTCTTAGAAACTTGAAGAATGGGTTATAGTCAATATTTATGCAGTGGCTCACAAGTTAATATTATTCTTTTTTTTTTTCCAATAACAGTTTTCCTGGCTGGCTCCATGATCAGAGGATCATTGTGGTTCTCTCATTGCTTAAATATTGCTGTCTGAGTTAGACTTACGCCACTTGGCTGTATGTGATGTATCACATTTATCATCATTACGTTAGCTACCTGATCTGCTATATAATAAAACGTTAAGGTTTGTGCATCCAGACACTCAGAGCAATCTGATTGGTCAGTTTGTCTTTTTAGTGATTTTATACTTTTGTAACGCAAGGGAAAGAGGAAGTATGAGACTCAAGAGGAAGTGTAAAGGAGTAGGAAGCATAAGGAACACCAGTCAAGAGAGGAAAGGACATAAAGGTACAGATAGGGCAAGAGATATCAAACATTTTAAAATTTATTCTATTATCTGTTGTCACGCATGTGTGTCGGAGCTTCTCCTCATGGGCTCAATCGAGGTATCTGATAATCCACCCAAGCAAGAGTGGGGTGCTCTCACTAACATTCTCTTCTCCTTCTCTCCCTGCAGCACCAAGAAACCTCCCAGTGAGGACGCTTAGCTCCGCCCCTTCCAGTCTGCACACTATAAGAGACCTGGCTGCCCAGAAGGAGGCGTCACTTTCCCGCTGGATGGAGCTCCACAGAACGACCCTTGCTTTTAACAGCCAAAAGAGCTTTTTTCTTTATTATTATTACTATTATTGTGCCCGTGTGGCCATTTCCTTATCATATCATATAAAGACGTGAATTTTGCTTTGGATATTCGCATTAAACGGTACAAAGTTTTCTGTGTTGCTCTACCTATCATTTCTACCTTGGCAGATAACATGGCTAGTATTAAATTCACAAGTTTGGCCAAAAAGTATAAGGGAATATGTTTACAAATCTCCTTTAAATGACTTTCGGAGACGGTACTTACGCTCATTTAATACTTAAGAGTATACAATAAATGTGGTTTATTTTAGACTGGCGTCTTTACTATTTAAACCTGTTTGTACCAGGCTTAGCACCCTAACTTTAATATATCCATCCATCCATCCATTTTCAAACCCGCTGAATCCGAACACAGGGTCACGGGGGTCTGCTGGAGCCAATCCCAGCCAACACAGGGCACAAGGCAGGAACCAATCCAGGGCAGGGTGCCAACCCACCGCAGGACACACACAAACACACCCACACACCAAGCACACACTAGGGCCAATTTAGAATCGCCAATCCACCTAACCTGCATGTCTTTGAATTGTGGGAGGAAACCGGAGTGCCCGGAGGAAACCCACGCAGACACGGGGAGAACATGCAAACTCCACGCAGGGAGGACCCGTGAAGTGAACCCGGGTCTCCTAACTGCGAGGCAGCAGTGCTACCACTGCGCCACCGTGCCGCCCAACTTTAATATATCCTTACTGATCATTTTTAAAGAATTTTTAAGGCCACATTATTAATATATTCCTCATGGCAGGAATAATAATAATAATTCTTTGCATATATATAGCACTTTTCTCACTACTCAAATAGCACCCTAATAGGTTTTATATCATAACTTTCAAACTTATCTAACGCTTTTATTTTTCTTTCCTCAAAGAACAGATGTCCTACAAAAGCCTTCAATTCCATAACTGGTTTATAATACCCTCAAAGCCCATGATTATCCTATATTTAGCCCTGCAGGGTGTAGTAAAGCGGCTGAAAGTTGGACCAAACCCAGGCTGACAGAACCAAGTTAAACTTTCTGAACTTTCTGCCTACTATTACAAGCGATGGCTTACAAAAATGCTAACTTTGTGTGAATTGAGCTGTAGAAGTAAATAAAAAATAAATAAAACGTGTGACTCGCTACTCTGGGTAAGAATCACAAGTAAAAGTTATTTCATGCATGCCTGTGGGCTAAATCACACTTGTTTGAGTTCTAGTGGTCTGGGTGTAAAAAGGTATTTTTTTCGTTTCCATATGAAGCATAGCAGATACAAATCACATGAAGAAGCTGCTCCGTTAAAATCAAACGGGAAATAATTTAATTACATCCTCAGCTTTTGTACATTAGCTTCGGCCAACTTTTTAAGTTTGGAGCCAAACCACTCATGAACATTGCTATGCAGAAAAAGGGAAAAGAAGGCTCCAATTAGATTGTAAATCACCGACAAAATATTCTTCCTTTGACAGACCCAGTCTTCTTGTGGTTTCAAAGACCACAACATTAGTTTTATGGAAGGCAATATGCCTAAACTTCTCATTGTTATTAAATCTATCCACTGGTGGTCAAACTCTCATAGAAATGTAGTCATGGTATTTTAAGCAGATTTTCTCCAAATGTGTAAGAAAATCTGCAGTTATAGAAACCATATTGCTCCAGCTAAAGGCTAACAAAAAAGCTGACAACCATAGCTGGCCATAAAATGGCTCCTTTCTGGCCTCGGCTGTTTGCAGTTGGCAGAAAACAGCATCACGCTTGCAGTTTTCTGTTCTCATTATGATAACATAAAGTGACATAAAACCTTTACTGTGCAAAAGACTGAATGCATTTTATTAGTGGAAAATCTAAGAAAATTATCCAAGTCTGTAAATACATACTGGTGGCACAGACACATTTTTTTCCTCAATATTCTACATACATATTGTTGGTTTATTTTGCGCTGGGTCATATACAGCCCCCATGTCCTTTGGAAAAGGTTATTCTGTTTTTCATTTATATTTATGATTCTTTTCTCATCTTTAAAACCTAATTTAATAAATATGGCTGAAGTGATCACCTTCTAAAGTCGGCATTTAATACCGCCAAATCGTTAAGCTATTT
The DNA here is from genome assembly GCF_016835505.1 of Polypterus senegalus. Classification (NCBI taxonomy): domain Eukaryota; kingdom Metazoa; phylum Chordata; class Cladistia; order Polypteriformes; family Polypteridae; genus Polypterus; species Polypterus senegalus. The sequence goes on from NC_053168.1 coordinate 15,444,205, forward strand.
TAACGTTTTATCCACTTTCTTACCTTTGACTTTGTAACAGTTATATATTTATTTCTATTTCTTATTCTTTTGCCGTCTTTAAATCATAACTTTAATAAACATGCCTGAAATCATCACATCCAAAGTCGACAATTAACTCTGCTGAATCGTTAAGCTATTGAAATATTTTAACTTTCTTACTTTGATTTTATAACAGTTATACAGTATATTTATTTCCATTTCTTATTCTTTTGTCATCTTTCAAACATAACAAATATGACAGAAGTGATCACCTTCAAAGTTGGCAATTAGTTCCACAGAAATCATTAAGTTATTAAAATGATCAATTTTCTTACGTTGATTTTGTAACAGCTATATACTAATTTCTATTTCTTATTCTTTTCTCATATTTAAATCATAACTTAATAAATATGCCTGAAGTCATCACATCCAAAGTCAACAATTAATTCTGCTGAGTCGTTAAGCTATTGAAATGTTTTAACTTTCTTACTTTGATTTTATAACAGTTATATATTTATTTCTATTTCTTATTCTTTCGTCGTGTTTCAAACTTAACAAATATGGCAGAAGTGATCACCTTCAAAGTTGGCAATTAATTCCACAGAAATCATTACGCTATTAAAATGTTGTATTAACTTTGTTACTTTGATTTGAAGTGGCTATTTATTTATTTCTGTTTCTTCTTCTTTTGTCATCTTTAAAACACAACTTAATTTCAGCCATATTTATTATCACATTCAAAGTCGACAATTAATTCTGCCGAATCGTTAAGCTATTGAAATGTTTTAACTTTCTTAAGTGGTAGCGCTGCTGCCTCACAGTTAGGAGACCCGGGTTCGCTTCCCGGGTCCTCCCTGCGTGGAGTTTGCATGTTCTCCCCGTGTCTGCGTGGGTTTCCTCCGGGCGCTCCGGTTTCCTCCCACAATCCAAAGACATGCAGGTTAGGTGGATTGGCGATTCTAGATTGGCCCTAGTGTGTGGGTGTGTTTGTGTGTGTCCTGCGGTGGGTTGGCACCCTGCCTTGTGCCCTGTGTTGGCTGGGATTGGCTCCAGCAGACCCCCGTGACCCTGTATTCGGATTCAGCGGGTTAGAAAATGGATGGATGGAACTTTGACTTTGTAACAGTTATATACTGTATTTATTTCTATTTCTTATTCTTTCGTCGTCTTTCAAACTTAACAAATATGGCAGAAGTGATCACCTTCAAAGTTGGCAATTAGTTCCACAGAAATCATTAAGTTATTAAAATGGTCAATTTTCTTACGTTGATTTTGTAACAGTTATATACTAATTTCTATTTCTTATTCTTTTGCCATCTTTAAATCATAACTTTAATAAATATGCCTGAAATCATCACATCCAAAGTCGACAATTAACTCTGCTGAATCGTTAAGCTATTGAAATGTTTTAACTTTCTTACTTTGATTTTATAACAGTTATACAATATATTTATTTCCATTTCTTATTCTTTTGTCATCTTTCAAACATAACAAATATGACAGAAGTGATCACCTTCAAAGTTGGCAATTAGTTCCACAGAAATCATTAAGTTATTAAAATGATCAACTTTCTTACGTTGATTTTGTAACAGCTATATACTAATTTCTATTTCTTATTCTTTTCTCATATTTAAATCATAACTTAATAAATATGCCTGAAGTCATCACATCCAAAGTCAACAATTAATTCTGCTGAGTCGTTAAGCTATTGAAATGTTTTAACTTTCTTACTTTGATTTTATAACAGTTATATATTTATTTCTATTTCTTATTCTTTCGTTGTCTTTCAAACTTAACAAATATGGCAGAAGTGATCACCTTTAAAGTTGGCAATTAATTCCACAGAAATCATTACGCTATTAAAATGTTGTATTAACTTTGTTACTTTGATTTGAAGTGGCTATTTATTTATTTCTGTTTCTTCTTCTTTTGTCATCTTTAAAACACAACTTAATTTCAGCCATATTTATTATCACATTCAAAGTCGACAATTAATTCTGCCGAATCGTTAAGCTATTGAAATGTTTTAACTTTCTTAAGTGGTAGTGCTGCTGCCTCGCAGTTAGGAGACCCGGGTTTGCTTCCCGGGTCCTCCCTGCGTGGAGTTTGCATGTTCTCCCCGTGTCTGCGTGGGTTTCCTCCCACAATCCAAAGACATGCAGGTTAGGTGGATTGGCGATTCTAGATTGGCCCTAGTGTGTGGGTGTGTTTGTGTGTGTCCTGCGGTGGGTTGGCACCCTGCCTTGTGCCCTGTGTTGGCTGGGATTGGCTCCAGCAGACCCCCGTGACCCTGTATTCGGATTCAGCGGGTTAGAAAATGGATGGATGGAACTTTGACTTTGTAACAGTTATATACTGTATTTATTTCTATTTCTTATTCTTTCGTCGTCTTTCAAACTTAACAAATATGGCAGAAGTGATCACCTTCAAAGTTGGCAATTAGTTCCACAGAAATCATTAAGTTATTAAAATGGTCAATTTTCTTACGTTGATTTTGTAACAGTTATATACTAATTTCTATTTCTTATTCTTTTGCCATCTTTAAATCATAACTTTAATAAATATGCCTGAAGTCATCACATCCAAAGTCGACAATTAATTCTGCTGAATCGTTAGGCTATTGAAATGTTTTAACTTTCTTACTTTGATTTTATAACAGTTATATATTTATTTCTATTTCTTATTCTTTTGTCAACTTTCAAACATAGCAAATATGGCTGAAGTGATCACCTTCAAAATTGGCAATTAATTCCATACAAATCTTCCATCCATCTATTATCCAACCTGTTATATCTTAACTGCAGGGTCACGGGGGTCTGCTGGAACCGATCCCAGCCAACACAGGGCGCCAGCCCACTGCAGGGCGCGCACACACACACCCACTAGGGACAATTTAGGATCACCAATGCACCTAACCTGCATGTCTTTGGACGGTGGGAGAAAAGTGGAACACCCGAAGGAAACCCATGCAGACATGGGGAGAACATGCAAACTTCACACAGGGAGGACCCAGGAAGTGAACCTGGGCCTTCTAACTGCAAGGCAGCAGCGTTACCACTGCGCCACCGTGCCACCCGATTACATGTATATGTCTTACCATTTTCTATTTTCACAGGATATGCATATACAAATAGTTCATTTCTAATTACTGTAAGAAATAATTCTTATATAAAAAAACAAAATTATTTATATTGCACTTCTATCACTATTCTGTGAGAATTCAAGTGTATATATACTGTCCACACTGCGAGGCAGCAGCGCTACCCACTGCACCACGAGCCGCCCAATGATCAACTTTCTTACATTGATTTTGTAACCGTTATATACTAATTTCTATTTCTTATTCTTTTCTCATATTTAAATCATAACTTAATAAATATGGCTGAAGTGTTCACATTCAAAGTCGACAATTAATTCCGCCAGAATCGTTAAGCTATTGCACCGGAAATGATGTCATTTCCTCTACTCTTGCTTAAAGCGGCCATTTTGTCTCAAGGGCAGTCAGTTCTGTTTTGGACTCTGTTCTATGCACATCGTGCTTATTTCAAATCAACTTTTTGCTGCTAGGAAACAATATACGGGTGGCTGCTCCAAACCTTTATGATGTCTATGACCCATTTTTATGACAGTACATATTACCGTTAAATTACTGAGTGACCCCTAACTCTCATTTTTCTTCCACACTACTCACAAGGTGGTCTGAGTTAGTACAAAACTTTATTCTGGCTGGAGCACGGCCGGGATGCCCAGGAGGACCGGAGGAGGGCTTGTGCCTCCTCCAGACCGCAAGGGGGCGATCGCCTTGGTTGTATTGGGGGCCACGGGTAGAGGGCTTGGAAGCCCAGCCCTGTAGGGACCCGTGGCCACCGCCAGGCAGCGCCCCGGTGCCTGAGGAATCCAGGAGCCCAGCACTTCCGCCACACCAGGAAGTGCTAGGGAGAAGAAGACAGGAGACACCCGGACAGCTTCTGCGTGCACAGCCGGCACTTCCGCCACACAGGGGTGTGTCCAAGTGGGAGTGCCAGGAAGCAGCTAGAGCCCATCCGGGTTCCTACTTAAGGGGCCGCCTCCCTTCAGTCGATAGTGGATGTCGGGTGGAAGAGGACAGAGCTGGAGAGAGGACGGGAGGCGGTCGAGAGAGAGGCACAGTGACTGAGAGTGTGGCCTGGACTTTGGGGAATCGGTGCAAGAGGCACTGGGGTTCGTGCATTGTAAAATATTGTACAAAATAAACGTGTGTTGGGTGAACTATGTTGTCCGTCTGCCTGTGTCCGGGTCCCAGTCCACACCCTTCTCCGACTTTAAGAAGCATACGCCAACTGCAACTTTTCTGAAAACACGTTTTCACTTTGTCATTATGGGTTACAGAGAGTAGATTAGCTGGCAAAAATTGCATATTTATCCATATAAAATTAAACTGATTGGATAATTGCATCCATTTAAAATTAAATCAATTTGCAAAAATGCCACAAATGCTACAATAGAATAAAGTGTGCAGAAAGCGAAGGGGTCAGAATGCTTTCTGAATCCCCTGTGCGTATGTGTTAGATTCGTTGCTCATATTAAATGTGATTGGGGCCTGTAATGAAGAACATTGTGTGCAGGATTGCGGCCTACCCTGCTCCCGAGACTGCTAGGATGGTCACCGACTTCACTAATCCTGAACTTAATAAGCAGGTTAGATGATAATGGATGGAATTGTCAAGACTTCTTCGACTAAATGACCTTTTTCAGCCTTTCAGACTTTTTTTAAAAGTCTGTCTGCGTGTATTTAAAACCATTTTTATGCCTTTACAGGATCATTTAAAGTTCAAAGAGACAAATGACCTACAAAAGTGAGTTTCAATGAAAATGTATAAAGAACCTGTTTTTCTATTTTGTTTGCACTTTATTAAAATAAATCATAAGATTTGATAAATAAACAGCGGGGCAGCCCTCTAACCATAACATATTGCATAACAGGTTTAAGCATTTTAAAACTATCCATTTTCTTTGTGAATATGCCATACTGTCAAACTATATGATCTTTCTGTGATTGTTTAAAGGTCAGACAGCAGTTAAAACTTCAAACAAAGCTTATTATATATTAAACTAAATGAAGGACCTCTGCGTATATATGAAGCAACCTATGACATTCATTACGCTTAGAAGGAGGGCATAATGGAAATCTCTAAGCACATTCCAGTACCGTTATTAGTCACTGGAAGAGTTTATTTTTTCAAAGGAAAGATAAACCAGAATGCACTCAGTCACAAAAGTTACTTATCCACACTTCTTCTTTGTTTGACTTAAGAAGTTCTTTATTATGAAAAATTGGCCTGAAACAGATGAGGTGCCTTTAAGAATTTCCAAATCACAACATTAATTTACTGCCAGACCAACCATAGCCACTGTTAAAAAGAAAAAAAAAAAGTAAAAAGAAACAAAGTGAATGGTTACTGTTATTCTGTATGAAGTAAAGAAATTCAGGAAGGACATTCTGAAGGGCTACTTATGGAAATTTGTTGCCAATTGATTTCAAGAAATATTAAAATGCTGTGAATACATAAACATTTGAAGGTGCTTTTCACTTGTAGGTACTTGAAATGTAGGTTCATTCCTTAATTTTAATTTTAATCCTCTGAACTTTAAAAAGAAAAACTGAGTGCAAGATTACATGTATATCCATCCATTATCCAACCCGCTATATCCTAACTACAGCGTCACGGAGGTCCAACACAGGGCACAAGACAGGAAACAAACCCTGGGCGGGGTGCCAGCCCACCGCAGGGTGCACACACACACCAAGCACAAACTAGGGACAATTTAGAGTTATTATATGTATGGATAATCCATCCATTATCCAACCTGCTATATCCTAAAATAGGGTCACGGGGGTCTGCTGGAGCCAATCCCAGCTAGCACATGGTGCAAGGCAGGGCACCAGCCCACCGCAGGGCACACACACACACACACACTAGGGACAATTTAGGATCGCCAATGCACTTAACCTGCATGTCTTTGGACTGTGGGAGGAAACCCAAACTGACACGGGGAGAACATGCAAAACTCCATGCCGGAAGGACCCAGGAAGCGAACCCAGGTCTCCTTACTGCAAGGCAGGAGGGCTACTACTGCGCCACCATGCCGCCTGATTACATGTATATGTCTTACCAACGGTCAGTCGTGTTGATAAAGGAGCTGAGCCGTAAGGCAAAGCTCTCAATTTACCAGTCGATCTACGTTCCTACCCTCACTTATGGTCATGAGCTATGGGTAGTGACCAAAAGAACAAGATCGCGAATACAAGCGGCTGAAGTGAGTTTCCTCCGCAGGGTGCCTGGTCTTTCCCTTAAAGATAGGGTGAGAAGCTCAGTCATCCGGGATGGGCTCAGAGTAGAGCTGCTGCTCCTCCGCATCGAGAGGAGTCAGATGAGGTGGCTCGGGTATCTGATCAGGATGCCACCTGGACGCCTCCCTGGTGAGGTGTTCCGGGCACATCTAACCGGGACGAGGCCCCGGGAAAAAACCAGGACACACTGGAGAGACTATGTCTCCCGGCTGTCCTGGGAACGCCTTGGGATTCTCCCGGAAGAGCTGGAAGAAGTGGCCGGGGAGAGGGAAGTCTGGCATCTCTGCTCAAGCTGCTGCCCCCGCGACCCGACCCCGGATAAGCGGAAGAGGATGGATGGATGGATGTAAGAAATAATTCTTATATAAAAAAAAACAAAATTATTTATATTGCACTTCCATCACTATTCTGTGAGAATTCAAGTATATATACTGTCCACACAAGATAATAAACATGGGGGTGAATTGTCACTTTTTAACATTTGTAAATGTGCGCTTGGCCTTTTCCATTACAACAATAGAATATTACAAAAATGTAGGCCATTCAGCCCAACAAAGCTTGCCAGTCCTATCTATTTAATTCCTCCAAAATAATATCAACTCTACTTTTAAAAGTCTTAAAGTCCTACCGTCTACCACACTTCTTGGTCACTTATTCCAGGTGTTTATGGTTCTCTGTGTGAAGGAAATTTGTGCTGATTTACTCTTAATGAGTTTCCAACTGTGTCCTCGTGTTCTTGTTGAACTCATTTTAAAGTCACCGTCTCGATCCACTGGACTAATTCCCTTTATAATTTTAAACACTTCAGTCATGCCACCTCTTAATCTTCTTTTGCTTAAACTGTAAAGGCTCAGCTCTTTTCATCTTTCCTCATAATTCAACCCCTGTAGCCCTGAAATCAGCCTAGTCGCTCTTCTCTGGACCTTTTCTTGTGCTGTTATGTCCCTTTTGTAGCCTGGAGACCAAAACTGCCCCCAGTACTCCAGATGAGGCCTCACCAGTGAGTTATAAAACTTGAGCAGAACCTCCTGTGACTTGTACTCTACGCGTCAAGGCGCTATATAACCTGACATTCTATTAGCCTTCTTAATGGCTTCTGAACACACAGTCTGGCAGTTGATGGTGTCGAGTCCACTGGGACTCTTAAATCCTTCTCATGATGTATACTTTCAATTTTCAACTGAAAATAATTACACAAGATACTAGGGCACAAGGGGAAATCTGTCTTAAGCCCCCATACCGGTACAGGGGAAGCCTACTTGCTATACTTGTTACCTTCAACAGATGGTTGGGGTCTGGGTGTTTTGACTGGATTCTTGTTCAAATTTTTAGTGCATTTTTCTGAAGTTTTCATGGTCTTCGGTGCAGCTTTTCTAGAGCTTTCAGACAAAATGAAGAAATTCATTTGTGAAGTTTCACTTGTAGGCTTTATTAAACATTATTATTTTTTTATATTATTATCATATGCCACTTTTGTTTGGACAATAGGCACTGCTATCTTATGGATTTTGCATTGCTTGCTACTTAGGTGATCTTTAGTTCCACACTCCATAGTTGCATCCAGGAGACTTTTGAACCCTGACCCGCCAAAAATATGAGCCTGGCAAATGAGGACACACACAGTCAGAAAGGGGTTGGTGCAAAGTGCTTTTATTAAAATCAAAGAGTGTTCTAAGAAGTGCAGTGCAAAAAGATCTTCCCTAAATGAATAATCCAACAAACTCAGTGAACAGTCCGCGAGTTCAAATTCCGTAATTAGTCAAAGGATAAAATCAGAATAAAACAACCCAGTCACCGGGTCCGTGATCTTTCTCCATTCAGATGAGCCCAGTGCAGCTTCCTCTGTCCTGTCTCCCCAGCTCACCCCATGGCTTGCTCAGCCGGTGAAGACACCAGCAGTTGATGTCCCCCTACCAACCCCTGTCTTGGCTGCCTCAGTCGGCATCTGCCAGATCTCTCATAGTTGGCTGTCCTTACAATCTTCTTTCTGGCATCCCTTGGATCCCTAAGGAGGACTCCACCTCTAATAAAGCAGCGGGTAATGATCCGCCTCATGGAGCACCAATTGTTCACTCCACCACGGGGCTACCAACCGCTCTGTCTTCTCTCTGACTATCTGTCGTTCAGAGGCACAACGATACTGCACTCACTCTCGGTTCTTTCGTTTCTTTTTTATTTTCGTTCATCCCTCTTGTGCCTCAGTTCTTTTTTTAATAATGATGTGGGACACATCTGCGGCAATCATGGCTCCAGTGCTAATGAAGGATCGGGTCAATCTCAAATGTACGCTCGTGAATACAGGATCTCCCGCCCCAACATCTGCCTCCGGAAACACTCCACCACGATATTCATTTCAAATACACATGTCACGGATCTGCTATCTGACAGTCACCTTTGTGCCGAGGAAGTATTGTTTCCTATGTGTTGAATTGTACTGAGCTGGTCCAGCAAGGCAGACCATAACACCATGTGCAATATACTGTGCAAATATACTGCGCCAATGACTGGCATTCTGTACTGCAAAACTGTAACTTATAGGCATGTTCAATTCTAATCACTTTACACTTGATAAATAGCTACACTTCGTTAACTTACTACTCGATAAGTTTTGTTATATGTGCATTTGTACCTTGTTAGCATACCAAAGAATTTTATAATTCTTGATATATGTACAGGGTGACACAGAAAAACGGGAACTTTTGAAATGCGTAGTGGCAGCCATGTACAGTTGGCAGCACTGCAGAACAGGGACCTTGAGCTGTACACAATATCGGCATTTAGTAATTTAGTAATCAATGGCAGCAGTGCGAGAATTGTTCGGTAACCATGTCATCTCAAGATTTGGTGACATTCCCTGGCCCTCAAGATCACCGGATTTGTCCGTTTGTGATTTTTTCTTGTGGGGCTACCTTAAGAGTCGGGTCTACACTCGGCCAAGGACACTGAATGAATTGAAACAAAGAATTCAAGACGAAATTCGTGGTATCCCAGCTGAGATGTTGCAGCGATCAATGGGGAACCTCAACAGCAGATTGGAAGAATGCATACGTACAGGAGGACGCCATCTACAGGACGTAATTTTCAGACATTGATATTTGGATCACTGTCTCTTAAAAGCAAGTTGTAGTGGTTCAATTCCTGTCAATAAAATTTTTTTGTTGGATTTCTTCTATTTGTATTGGGTTTTTTACAAGTTCCCGTTTTTCTGTGTCACCCTGTATATTTGGGACTTATTTTGTCTGCTGCTGTAAACTTTTGATTTTTTTGAGATTAGCAAACTTTTTGTCTATATATCTATTGCCACCTATATGCATCAGAGGGTCACCCCCCCTAGTTATGTAGTTCCAACCAGGACCTAGAGGGGTGCACTGCCACTAACTGTCTTGACTTCTCTTTCTCTCCACAGTTTGGAGAAACCGCCCAACGAAGGCAAATGACTCCGCCCCTTTCATAAAAGTACGACCACCTGGAAGGAGGCATCACTTCTCATGCAAACGACCAGAGAAAAGGAGCTCCTCTATCATATAAATGAAAGACCGCCTAGAACCACCAAGCCACATTATTTTGTTGGCAACTGATTTTGTTTCATTTTCGCGCCATTGAGCGTATGTTTTTATTTGGTTCTTTAATTAAATGGGGACGGCCGGGTTGGTGCCCCAGAATTTATTTACTGTCGAGCCACTTTCCCTCGGACACACACTATCTACCGTCATATGAAAAAGTTTGGGAACCCCTCTTAATTCTTTGGATTTATGTTTATCATTGGCTGAGCTTTCAAAGTAGCAACTTCCTTTTAATATACGACATGCCTTATGCAAACAGTAGTATTTCAGCAGTGACATTAAGTTTATTGGATTAACAGAAAATATGCAATATGCATCATAACAAAATTAGACAGGTGCATAAATCTGGGCACCCCAACAGAGATATGACATCAATATTTAGTTGAGCCTCATTTTGCTCCTTTTTGAGCCTCTAGACACTGTCCTCCTATAGCCTTTGATGAGTGTCTGGATTCTGGATGGAGGTATTTCTGATCATTCTTCCATACAAAATCTCTCCAGTTCAGTTCAATTTAATGGCTGCCGAGCATGGACAGCCTGCTTCAAATCACCCCATAGATTTTCGATGATATTCAAGTCATGGGACTGTGACGGCCATTCCAGAACATTGTACTTCTCCCTCTGCATGAATGCCTTTGTAGATTTTGAACTGTGTTTTGGGTCATTGTCTTGTTGGAATACAGTGGGATGCAAAAGTTTGGGCAACCTTGTTAATAGTCATTATTTTTCTGTATAAATCGTTGGTTGTTACGATAAAAAATGTCAGTTAAATATATCATATAGGAGACACACACAGTGATATTTGAGAAGTGAAATGAAGTTTATTGGATTCACAGAAAGTGTGCAATAATTGTTCAAACAAAATCAGGCAGGTGCATAAATTTGGGCACCACAAAAAAGAAATGAAATCAATATTTAGTAGATCCGCCTTTTGCAGAAATTACAGCCTCTAAACGCTTCCTGTAGGTTCCAATGAGAGTCTGGATTGTGGTTGAAGGTATTTTGGACCATTCCTCTTTACAAAACATCTCTAGTTCATTCAGGTTTGATGGCTTCTGAGCATGGACAGCTCTCTTTAACTCACACCACAGATTTTCAATTATATTCAGGTCTGGGGACTGAGATGGCCATTCCAGAACGTTGTACTTGTTCCTCTGCATGAATGCCTTAGTGGATTTTGAGCAGTGTTTGGTCGTTGTCTTGTTGAAAGATCCAGCCCGCGCAGCTTCAGCTTTGTCACTGATTCCTGGACATTGGTCTCCAGAATCTGCTGATACTGAGTGGAATCCATGTGTCCCTCAACTTTGACAAGATTCCCAGTCCCTGCACTGGCCACACAGCCCCACAGCATGATGGAACCACCACCATATTTTACTGTAGGTAGCAGGTGTTTTTCTTGGAATGCTGTGTTCTTTTTCCTCCATGTATAACGCCCTTTGTTATGCCCAAATAACTCAATTTTAGTTTCATCAGTCCACAGCACCTTATTCCAAAATGAAGCTGGCTTGTCCAAATGTGCTTGAGCAGACCTCAAGCGGCTCTGTTTGTGCTTCCTCTTCATCACTCTCGCATACAGCATCTCCTTGTGTAAAGTGCGCCGAATGGTTGAACGATGCACAGTGACTCCATCTGCTGCAAGATGATGTTGTAGGTCTTTGGTGTTGGTCTGTGGGTTGACTCTGACTGTTCTCACCATTCGTCGCTTCTGTCTATCCGAAATCTTTCTTGGTCTGCCACTTCGAGCCTTAACTTGAACTGAGCCTGTGGTCTTCCATTTCCTCAATATGTTCCTAACTGTGGAAACAGACAGCTTCAATCTCCTAGACAGCTTTCTGTATCCTTCCCCTAAACCATGATGGTGAACAATCTTTGTCTTCAGGTCATTTGAGAGTTGTTTTGTGACCCCCATGTTGCTACTCTTCAGAGAAAATTAAAGGAGGAGGGAAACTTACAATTGACCCCCTTAAATACTCGGATTCACCTGTGTATGTAGTTCAGGGGTCACTGAGCTTACCAAGCCAATTGGAGTTCCAATAATTAGTTCTAAAAGTTTTGGAATCAATAAAATGACAACGGTGCCCAAATTTATGCACCTGCCTGATTTTGTTTGAACAATTATTGCACACTTTCTGTAAATCCAATAAACTTCATTTCACTTCTCAAATATCACTGTGTGTGTCTCCTATATGATATATTTAACTGACATTTTTTATCGTAACAACCAACGATTTATACAGGAAAATAATGACTATTAACAAGGTTGCCCAAACTTTTGCATCCCACTGTATCCAACCCCTGCGTAACTTCAACTTTGTGACTGATGCTTGAACATTATCCTGAAGAACTTGCTGATATTGGGCTGAATTCATCCGACCCTCGACTTTAACAAGGGCCCCAGTCCCTGAACTGGCCACACAGCCCCACAGCATGATGGAACCTCCACCGCATTTGTCAGTAGGTAGCAGGTGTTTCTCTTGGAATGCGGTGTTCTTCTTCCACCATGCTAAGCGCTTTTTGTTCTGACCAAATAACTCAATTTTTGTCTCATCAGTCCAAAGCACTTTGTTCCAAAATGAATCTGGCTTGTCTAAATGAGCATTTGCATACAACAAGCGACTCTGTTTGTGGTGTGAATGCAGAAAGGGCTTCTTTCTCATCACCCTGCCATACAGATGTTCTTTGTGCAAATTGTGCTGAATTGTAGAACGATGTCCAGATACACCATCTGCAGCGAGATGTTCTTGCAGGTCTTTGGAGGTGATCTGTGGGTTGTCTGTAACCATTCTCACAATCCTGCACATATGCCACTCCTGTATTTTTCTTGGCCTGCCAGACCTGCTGGGTTTAACAGCAACTGTGCCTGTGGCCTTCCATTTCCTGATTCCATTCCTTACAGTTGACACTGACAGTTTAAACCTCTCAGATCGCTTTTTGTAGCCTTCCCCTAAACATTGAGACTGAACAATCTTTGTTTTCAGATCTTTTGAGAGTTGCTTTGAGGATCCCATGCTGTCTGTCACTCTTCAGAGGAGAATCAAAGCGAAGCACAACTTGCAATTGACCACCTTAAATACCTTTTACCACTCATGATTGGACAATCCTGTCTATGAAGTTCAAGGCTTAACGAGCTCATCCAACCAATTTGGTGTTGCAAGTAATCAGCACTGAGCAGTGACAGGCATTCAAATCAGCAAAATGACAAGGGGAACCACATTTGTGCACAGCCAGTTTTTCACATTTGATTTCATTTCATACAACTAAATACTGCATCACTAAAAATCTTTGTTCGGAAAACACCCCAGTGCTCTTAGGAAATAAAAGACATACCACTGTTATCTTTTTTGTTGAAAGTAGAGTCAATTATTATGCAGGCTGAGAGGGGTTCCCAAACTTTTTCATATGACTCTATCTATCTATCTATCTATCTATCTATCTATCTATCTATCTATCTATCTATCTATCTATCTATCTATCTGTGATGACATAGTCATGCTCTTCCCAAAGTCCTGAGATACAATGTCATTAAAATCGCCAATGCAAAGCCCAAAGCATAGCGACACCTTTGCATAAAACAAAGTGTCATTAAAAAGGACATGAAATGGATAAAATTAAACTTCTAAATGGAGTCTCTACTTCAGAAAACAAAATGAATTAGGTTTTCTGGGTGTATAATACTGCCGTCCCCTCCAATCACACCACAAAGCTTTTTCTAGTTTCAAACAGAAACTCAAACCATAACAGTAGACAGGGAGACGTGAAAGGTAGATTGTCATTTTATTCCCCCCTTATATTTGTACCTTAACCAACAAGACTCTATGCCATTCTGTCTTTATACATAATACTCTACCGTGGCTGTTTGTTTGTCTGTCCAGAATTTTAAATCACCTGCAGTTCGCAAACCGTTTGACCTATTGACCCGAAATTTGGCACACATATACTATGTGACTTCTGCTATCCACTTTTGGAGTGATGATTGACCTCCAAGGTTATTCCTCTTTTTATTTTATTGTAGAATCAATTCTCAGCAGCAGCCAGCAGGGTGGCTGTGTGGCACATGCGTATGGGCGCCATTCTCATCCCTACCACCTTTGCTGTCACTTCCCCTACCTCTTCATATCTTAAATCATTCTTGAGGCGGATTGAAGACTTAAGTGCCAGCTTAAGAGAAAAATGAAAGAAAGCAATTGCAACACAAACACTGACTTACTCAGTTTTAACACGAAAAGATGCCGATGGAAGAAGAGAAGAAGCGGGCCACTAGCGTGGAGATAAGAAGAGCTGCTCAGGAAGCAGCTAGCGCATCAACCTCTGAGCAAACAAATGGTAAACATACAGAGAAAGAGGAGGAAAACTAGAAATGCTCAAGTCAAGTGTATTCACTGCACGTTTTCGTATTAATATATTTTTTGTTAAAATAAACTCCTTTCTTTTTTTTAATGCTCTTTGTCTCATTGGCTTTGTTTTTTAGATTTGGGGTCTGTAAGAGCACCTCCTGCTGGCTTCAGTCTGGAAATGTGAGCTGACCACAACCTGCACATGGAAGCCTTTCATGTGGTCAAAACGTTGAAAACATTGTAATCTTGACCGCATGGCATGGTGAATCTGAAGTATAAGATAAAGTAGCTCTGACACAGAACAAAGCCATCTTCAGCCTTTAAACGTGTGAGGGCTGGTGTGTTCTGTAGCTCCGTGGGGAACAGATGGATAGACTAAGCCACAGATTGATTACCACCCTTCAACTAACATTTGAGAAAAAAAAAAAAAAAACACTTTTTCTTATTTTTTTTTTCAAACCAAAAGCCGTTAAACAAAATGTTTCAAATACAGACATCACAGATGAAGCAATTACATGTACTTCATGACTTTATCACAAAAGCTTAGCGCTGGGCTCTAAATGTTTCAGCTGCACATTATTTGCCAGTAGCTGCCAGTAATTTCCTACTGTGAGAATCTCAGGTACATTCTTTTCTGATATGGAAGCCAGTCTTTGAACATAGTATTGTGACAGAAACTCTAAAAGGTGACATAATCAGTCTAATTATGAAATGGATTATTAAAAGACTTGCTTAAACAGTCAGTGTTATCTATTTTTGTAATAATTCTAAAGAGAACAAGAGAAATTGCTGAGAATAACTTGCTTCAAAGGTTTGTATTATTAGGATATTATATGACATATATTCAATGCTTACAGCTAATCATGTATAATGCAATTTAACAAATCAGTCATTTTGCCCTAAACCCATCCCTAACCCTAACACTCCTATTAAGAGCATTTCCAAATTACTCCAAAGCTCATAACCATCACACCACCCTTAGTGTGCCCATTCACTGAAATGAAAGAACCACAGAGAGCCAGAAAGATGACCAAGAACTTCATTTCATCTGACAGTCATCTGGCTCCCAGATATCATCTGCACAATGACTGCATCAGCATTTGAACATTTAAAATTGTTTCAAAACTTTAAAATATAAACATGACAGACTCTAAAGGTCTAAAGGGAAAATTATTTGTTTACTTTTATCCAAATGTAGCATACAGCACAGAGAAAAAGTAGTGGTCAAAATCTGTTCCAGTGAAGCATTTACAGCTTAACAGTTTCCCTGTAAATACGTTACATAAAATTACACAATTATAAAGACTGGGACTGAGAGGCCAACTGAGCAAGAGGATTTAGAATCTAGAAGTGTAAATTTGCTCTTTCTCTGTCACTTGTAACTTTTCAAAGGCTAGCATTATCTATCTATCTATCTATTACATAACTTTCCCAAGTAGGTAGGATAGATAGATAGATAGATAGATAGATAGATAGATAGATAGATAGATAGATAGATATTTTAGTACAATAGGCAGAATACAATAGATACTGTAGATTTTAGTATAGTAGACAGGATTAGATAGATAGATAGATAGATAGATAGATAGATAGATAGATAGATAGATAGATAGATAGATATATCTTTATTTGTCCCCAGGGGGAAATTTTGCTTTGAGTACCCCTGTTCTAGAGTTTACTAAGTTACTAATTTACCTCAGCAGGTGGTAATTCAGTTGACTGGATGTTCTAATTATTAATAAAGCATATAAGTAATAAACAGTATTTAATTACATGCTTTATAATACCTTCTTAAATTCATTGTGGTGGTGATATACAGTATATTAATAAGTGATATGTAATATCTTGAGGTGTACTGCATACACATATGGCATATGTCATATAATATATAAGCCTTTTAAATGTGATATAAAATAATGTAGTGTCAATAACACATCTCACAAGTCTTAATATGTCTTAGATCAGATTAGACAGTGTAGGAGGAGAACGGGCATCCCGACCAGATCGGAGATTTTTTTTATTACCTGGACGTGTTGGGAGGTCAGCGCATTGACACAAGCAGATTGGCTGGCGGGACAAGGAAACAAATTGGACGGATTGAGAAGAGCCATGGATCAGGATTTGTTCCATCCTCTATACACTAGGTGGCAGTGGCCCTCATTTGGTAACCCAAGCAGGACTTCTGCAGGGGTGTTTGGGACTTGGAGTCCGGAACTGGATATATACAGCACAATTTATTTTCATTTATACAGGATTTGCCTACGGATGCTCCAACTCTTTATGCTTGTCTATGTTTTTCATTACAATATATACACACACTATGTTCTGACAAAAAAGCAAGAAAATTAAAAAGAAAGACATCTTCTGACTGGGCAGTCCCAGGCCCAGTGAGGCGCTATGCATTCGTATTGCAGTTGAAGTATGGAGGAGCCCCCATCGCATTTCCTGACGCACTAATAATTCATTGTCTGAAAGTCCTGGTAGTGCTCAGTGTTGGTGTGTCAGAGGATGTGCAGCATTGTTCATAATGGCACTCAGTTTTGGTTTAATTCTCTTCTCTTCTAGGGGGTCTAGAGTGTATCCTATAACTGAGCTTGCCCTTTTAATCAGCTAATGGGCACAAGACAGGATGGGGCACTAGTCCATCGCAGGGCTCACTTACACACAACCACACTTGTACTTGTTGGATCCCCGCAATATTAAATTGGATAAGCGGGTTGGGAAAATGATGGTTTGTATGTGGACATGTACTCTGTAAGAATAAATCAAAATATACTGAACAAAACACAATAAGAGTCTGCTTTTTAAATGCCATATATAAGGCATCACTCTAAAACAACTTTTAAAGAGGATTCTTTTTATAGACTGTAGCATTGCTTTTAATACAATTTTACTAGACAGGTTGTTGATAAAGCTATCTGATGTAGGCTTTTCTCCATCCATATGTTACTGGACAAAGGACTTTCTTCACATCCAACCTCAAACTGCTAAACTTGGCTCTCACGTTTTTACAACCCTTCAGTTTATACTTATGGCTGTGTCTCTGCCCAATCCACACACACCATAATTAAATTTGCCAACAACACCACTGCAGTAAGCCTGATTTCAGAAGAACATCCTACAGGGATGATGCCCAGAGACTGGCAGCCTGGTGTTCAGTAAATCATCTGAGACAGTAATCCTTATAAAAAAAAATATATACATATATATATATATATATATATATATATATATATATATATATATATATATATATATATATATATTTTATTTTCAAAAATCTGTACTTTTCTCTATTTTTTTTTCCAGTTCTTCTGCACCACCACCACCTGATCAAAGTCCTGTGCAGCCTCCTGTGATGTTTGCATGAAAGTGAATACCCCAACTTGCCATAAGACCCACTGCTTCGAATCCTTTTAGACAAAGCCTAAATAAAGAAAGATTTAAGAACATTTATGTTAGGGTAGAATGCCCAGTGGGGGCTTGGGTGGTCTTTTAGCCTGGAACCCATGCACATTTTGTGTTTTTTTTTTCTCCAGCGTAACTTCTTTTGTGCATGTTTAAACTATCCATAAACCATGGCTAGTATTGCGTTAGCTTTTATCCGTCGCACTTATCGCATAATTTTCAAATTGCCTTTACTTTTTGATTTATCCTCGCATCTTTATTTCCTGTTTCAGTACATGAAGCATGATAATACATTTAAGAAGTTTAATTAAAATAAGACGTTGTGTTACTGAATCACAAGTGAATTCGAAATTGCCTTAGTCAGTGGGTGGGCCACTCTGGCAGTGTCTTAAATTGGTTTGAGTCCTACCTGGCAGGTAGAAAATTCTTTGTTAGTTGTGGTAATTATACTTGAAAGACACATGATATTCAATATGGTGTTCCACAAGGCTCTATCCTGGGTCCGCTGGTCTTTTCGATTTACATGCTTCCATTAGGTCAGATTATATCAGGGCTTAACATGAGGTTATGAGAAGGCCATGTTAAAGTAATGTGTTTTCAGCAGTGTTTTAAAGTGCTCCACCGTATGAGCCTGGCAAATTCCTACTGTCAGGCTATTCCAGATTTTAGGTGCATAGCAACAGAAGGCCGCCTCACCACTTCTTTTAAGTTTTGTTCTTGGAATTCTAAGGAGACACTCATTTGAGGATCTGAGGTTACGATTTGGAATATAAGGTGTCAGACATTCCGATATATAAGATGGGGCGAGATTATTTAAGGCTTTATAAACCATAAGCAGAATTTTAAAGTCAATCCTGAATGACACAGGTAACCAGTGTAGTGACATCAAAACTGGAGAAATGTGCTCAGATTTTCTTTTCCTAGTTAGGATTCTAGCAGCTGCATTCTGCACTCGTTGCAAATGATTTATGTCTTTTTTGGGTATTCCTGAGAGGATTGCGTTACAGTAATCTAGTCGACTGAAAACAATAGTGTGAACTAATTACTCACCATCTTTCAATGAGATAAAGTCTAACTTTTGCTTTGTTTCTTAAGTGAAAAAATGCTGTCCTAGTGATCTGATTAATATGCAATTTAAAATTCAGATTACAGTCAACAATTACCCCTAAGATTTTTACCTCCATCTTGACTTTTAATCCTAATGTATCCAGTTTATTTCTAATAGCCTCATTGTATCCGTTATTGCCAATCACTAAGATTTCAGTTTTCACTTTATTTAGAGAGAGAAAGTTACTATTCATTCATTCTGAGATACAAGTCAGACATTGTGTTAGTGAATCAAGAGAATTGGGGTCATCAGGTGCTATTGATAAGTACAGCTGTGTGTCATCAGCATAGCTGTGGTAGCTCACGTTGTGCCCTGAGATAATCTGACCTAACGGAAGCATGTAGATTGAGAAGAGCAGCGGACCCAGGATAGAGCCTTGTGGAACACCATATTGGATATCATGTGTCTTTGAGTTGTAATTACCACAACTAACAAAGAATTTTCTCCCTGCCAGGTAGGATTCAAACTAATTTAAGACCGTGCCAGAGAGGCCCACCCACTGAATAAGGCGATTTCTAAGAATATTATGATCAATGGTGTCAAATGCAGCACTCAAATCTAAGAGATGAGAACAGATGAATGGCCTCTGTCTGCATTTAACCGCAAGTCATTTACTACTTTAACGAGTGCAGTTTCTGTGCTGTGATTTGTTCTAAAACCCGACTGAAATTTATCAAGAATAGCAGGTTTATTGAGGTGGTCATTTAACTGCATAATGACTGCCTTCTCTAGAATTTTATTTAAGAAAGGCAGGTTAGAGATGAGTCTAAAAGTTTCAAAAGCAGAGGGGTCAAGATTATTTTTATTGAGTAGGGGTTTAACTACAGAAGTCTTAAGACAGTCTAGGAAGACTCCCGTATCTAATGACGAATTTACTATGTCAAGAATATTATCAATTAGCACGCCTGATACTTCTTTGAAAAAACTTGTTGGTATTGGATCAAGGACACAGGTGGAGGGTTTCAGCTGAGTAATTATTTTATGCAAATCAGGTAAATATATCCTAGAGAAAGAGTTTAATTTGTTTATAACGGAGTACTGGGGTTTAGGAGGATCCTTAGTGTTGGGGAGTTATTTCTAATATCATACATTTTTTATTGAAAAATACAGCAATAGCCTTACAGGTTTTACTGGAAGTACTTAGGAGGCATTCTTTTGAGTTACCTGGGTTTAGCAGACGATCAATCGTCAAGAATAAGACTCTGGGATTACTAGCATTGTTATTTATAATCTTAGAGAAATAGCAGCGCCTCTCAAGACGGACTGTGTTATTGTATTCTGTTATTTTAACTTTTAATATTTCATAGTGGATAGTTAGTTTAGTCTTCCTCCATTTACGCTCAGCTCTACGGCATGTTCTCTTTAAATCAGACACTCTTTGGGTCTTCCATGGTATAACAATGCTAGAAGATTTTTTAACTGTCTTTTCAGGTGCAACTATGTCAACAGCAGCTCTCACTTTAGTATTAAATCTTTCCACCTTATTATTTACATTATCCTCGCTATTATAGTTGGCACTATAAACGGACTGATTGCTTAGAATGTTTGTAAGTTTTAAAGCTGCTGATGAGTCAAAGAAGCGTTTTTAAAATCCGTACTAACCCCTACTCTCTCTTCTGTTTGTTTTCCTGGTTTTCTGTGGTGGTGATCTGCTCCACCACCACCTAATCAAAGCACCATGATGTTCCTATATTGATGGATTAAAAGCCAGGAGTTTACATGACCGTCATCATCAAGCCCTTCCATGAGAACCTTAAATACAATGAGGACTGATCATTTATGTCGGGTAGAATGCCCAGAGGGGGCTGGGCAGTCTCATGGCCTGGAACCCCTGCAGATTTTATTTTTTCTCCAGCCATCTGGAGTTTTGTTTTGTTTTTTCTGTCCTCCCTGGCCATCGGACCTTACTTTAATTCTATGTTAATTAGTGTTTTCTTATTTTAATTCTTACTTTGTCTTTTTTTTTCTATTTCTTCACCATGTAAAGCACTTTGAGCTACATTATTTGTATGAAAGTGTGCTATAAAAATAAAGGTTGTTGTTGTGAATGACAAATGTGCAAATCATTCTCAGGTAATGATCCAGTTCTTGAATCAGATGAATGTGAATCATGTGACTCGTTTTTGGGTAATGATTCATTCACAAATGAAATAAAGAAGAATCATGTGACTCGTCTGCATGCCAAATGAATATTGTGACTCATTCTCGGGCAGTGAGAGATATGTGCAAGGTGCATTCAATGAGCCATAAAAAGTGCATGCTAAAGTGAAAATGAAAGCAAATAATTGTTGGAAATTAGAATAATGTTTTTACGAGGTTCAGTTTTGTGTTACTATTTTGCTAAATGTACAATTGAATTAATTTAATATTATGCTTATATATTCTGTTTAAAACGATTCCAACAACAAATTGTACAAAACATGTGTTTTTGCCGTATTGTACTTGTATGATGAATGACAGAGTTCTGAGTCGCCAATTATCAATTTACTTCTAACTAGAAAAATCATGAATCAGATGGACTTTGCTTCCATTTGCACTTTAAACAGCTAAATACAAGAGGTCGACGACATCACTCGTGTACTTCAGCATTCCTGTTGAGCTCTACTCATTCGTTTGTTTGCTCTTGTGAATCGATTCCCACGAGTCATTGAAAAGAGTTGTTCAACAAGAAAGAATTGTTCACGACTCGCCCGTCGCTCATTTCCATCCATGTTTGTCTGCTGCCTTGTGCCCAATATTGATAGGAGAGATGCAGATCTGTGATCCTGAATCAGACTGAATGGGCTCAATGATGGATAGCTTTTTTTTTTTTAAATACTGACAAATGCAACTTTTATTTTATGAGTTAAAAGATTGAGTTTATGTAGTATATTTATTTCTTGGTTATTTTATTTTTTTATATATTGATTATATAATGAACTACAGATTAATCATTCTTGAACCATGAATGTCTCTAAGAAGTAATTAAGTAATACATTTACTTTTTATCCATCCATCTATTATCTTTACTACTTATTTACTTTAGTAAAATACTCAACAGGAGGTGAGTGGTCAGCTTGTTCTTGTTATTAGAAATGTAAGTTTGTTTGATTTTAACGGTGACATTGCTTGTTTAACCTGACAATGGCACCCCAGCATGTTTATTTTGTCAAATAATCCCGTATGCTAGTGGTTATTAAACCTTTTTTGTTTCTTGCAGCCCAATTTTGCCAATTCCGTGTCTTTGCAATCCTTAATCTTCGTGGATCAGTGGACATTCATCATACCGTTCCCCAGAAAATCATCTTTGCCCCTTGAGGAAATGCCCCCTTGGAGAATCACCGCTGGTCATTGTCTGGTCGCAGTGATATTTCAGTTCTGGAATTAATTGTAGTTTTAATTTTTATTTTATTTTATAAAATTAATTTTTATTTTTATTTCCTTCTAGTTTTCAGTGGTTTTTGTTTAGTTCTGTGTTTAAAATTTTAGTTTTTATTTTATTTAGTTCTAGCCTTGTTACATAATATTAGTACAATTGTAGCTTTTTTTTTGTTGCAAGACCACAAACGCTGGCCTACACATTATGTTTCTTCAACAAAATACACTTGCAGGTCATAATGCTGTTAAACACAATTAGACTATCAATGATCAAACAGATTAAGTGGCCTAATGAGTGTAGTCGGCAGGATCAAATGTTTCAACCCAAGAAACCACTCTGTGCAAACACGTTGCTGTTAAGCTTTAAACAAGCACACATTCTGAGAGATTTCTTCACATTGCAATGATGTCCACTGGACAGATGGCTGCACAGTGAAAATATTCGCTCGACAAACACCTGTGATGCACGTGCACAGATGAGGTCCTCAGCCACTGGCACCAGAAATCTAAAGATTTCTGCTGCCAGTACTCAAGTGCAGTCCTGGTGCCAGAAAAGTGCTGATCCAGCTGGTCCTGCACCGAAACTTTTTCTTCTTCTCGCATGCTACATTTGCGTTTATTATCATCTACGCTGTAATAAAAGTATTTCCACACGTTACTTTCTCGCTTTCTATCCGTAAACATCTGTGCAAAACTCGCCATCGTCAACCACACATGCTTACTGCTTCAACCCGACGAACCAAATGTGCTCAACAAACAAACAACGGTCCTTTACGGAAGTTGTGGCACGTGAGCTCAAGGTACAAGATCACCACATAGTAAACAGTGCAACATAACTGAACGCTCAGGGCGACCTACGAACAACCACTCTGCACGACTGAACCGCATTGAACGAAAATGCTATTGCTGTTTTTTTCATTTTTACTCAATTTTCATTTTCGTTTTAGTTTGTTCACATTTCACTAATTTTTATTTTTATTTAGTTTTAGTTTCTCTGCCTTAATTTCAGTTCTCATGCTTATAAAACGAAAAACAATATTTTTAGTTCTAGTTGTCATTTTCGTTATGAAAATATCACTGGTCTGGTGTGCTGTTTTCCCCTTGAAGAATCATCAATGAATGAAATCCAGCGAACCATTGAAATGCTTTACGCCAGCCATTCGCGACCATTTCTCATTCATTATAATTGTAATTCACGACTAAGAACGAACCAATTACAAATAGCTTGAGAGATCCAAAGTTTAAAAAAATACCACTGTATGCCCTTTTCTTCATTGATATCTCAACTTTTACTATGAATGGACGTAGTAGTAGGGCGTCATACCGTGTTAGCCATTATGGATGCTATGGGAAGTCAAGCAAAATTACACCTTTTATTGGTTAACTGAACCAACTACAAAATGCAATATCTTTTTAGCTAGTGTCATTTTGCTAGACTTCTCACTGCAAATAGACTTTAAATATCCATGATTTGTGTGTACTGCTTATGAAATTGCTCCTATTTATTGTTTATTCAATGTAGTTTGTGTTTTTATGTATATAAATATTTTGTGGTTTTGTAATTTTTTCTGAGTACATCGTAAGTACAAGTGAGCTTTCTAAGACTGAGGTCAGGCAAGACTGCTATACAAAAATCGTAGATGAGAATTTTTTTTTTATTATGATTTTTACATTTGGATTTAACACTTGTCACCAAATACTTGTGCTTTCATTCACGAAAACAAACATGTGCCGGTGTCCATTTGAATTCGTTTTCTTTTTGAATCCTTTACCTCAAAGTGTTTTCAGATTATTGGCTGACTTCCTGGTGTCAAAGGGTACAATTCACTGTCAAACAGAAGAGATATTAAGGAATAAAAGAGCTCCAAAAGCAGGAACATTATAGCCTAACCAATATTGAAAAAATCAGTTTCAGTTTGCCTGAGGTACAACAGTCTTCCTTTTTGTAAGCAGCAGTCTGCTTTATTACTGATAAGATTTGTAAAGCATTGTTACACACAGAAAATAACAATAAAAACTAATAATGGAAGAACTTGCATGCCCACCAGATGATACAACCTGTTTCGCGTTCTGCTCTAGTACACTTTTCAATAAATGAAATCTAACAATAAGGAAATCCTGTATTATGTAAAGATATTGCCTTATTTTTCTGAGATTAATTAGGCAGTCAGATTAATGCATTACAGGACAAAGGTGCAGTCTATTAAGTCCATGTCACATTACGTGACTTCGAGTCGCAGAGAATGACAGATTTGCTGACTGCGGTCACTGATGTCATTGTTAATTTAAATGACTGAAAAACGCTGGGCTAATTTTCAGGCCACTCTGTCGTGTTCACCCCTTTTTGTGACAGCCAATCATGTGCTGCCTGATGGAGATGGCATCATACAAAGGGTTAACAGGGTATGGCTGTTCAGCTGCTTTCTCGGCCCGTTTTTTTTCCCCGTTTTTCTGTTCTGCTGCGGAATGTAAAACATGAGATGTCAGACAGACGAGCTTCTCTTCTATTTCTGACATCCAAAACATTTTGTGTTTTTAATTCCTTGTCACTGCATTATACGAATTGTAGTTCATCTGAGCATTCATTGGTTATCAGCTCTCATTCACACAGAGCCTATGACTGAAGGCAAGGCCAGTATAATAATAGTTGAAGAGAGTCACTGGGCATGTCACATTATGTGACGGACTTCACAGGAGCTTGCTGCCAAATGCCCCCCGACTCACTGCGATCATGTACATGAAGGCTATGAGGGAAGATTGCTGGAAGAGTCGCATAATGTGATATAGCATTTACGGAGAAGAGGCAGTTTAAATGATTTACCAAGAATTGCATAATAAGTAAAGTTCTGCAACATTTTGGAATGAAAATTCACACGGGGTCCCACCAACTTGGTATCAAGTCAGAAGCTCTGAAGAATGTGTGTGCAAGTGTGTCTGTGATTGAGTGTGAAGGAGAGAGATGATCAATCATTTAGGCAGCAAAATAACAACATCCACACCCCTATTTAAATCCGTTGGTCTGGCTACCTAGCCTCTGTCAATCTCTGGAATGATCCTGGCTTGGATTGGCTCACAGAATTGTCAAAAGTGAGTGTATGTGGTGTTGCCTCTGTCACCAAGTGAGAGATGTGAGTATGAGTCAGAAAAAATAAAATCAAATCATTGAGATCCATGCAAGATCAGAAGTTATAGTAGTACCATTGGAGGATGGCCAAGGAAGGAAATGAACTCCAGTAAACCTCGCGTGTGGAAGTGACCCATTTTGTGTCGGCGCCATGCAAAGAAAAAAAGGTATGGCGAGTTCAGCCGCAGTCTCTGCCCTTTTTTTCCTTTTCTATTATGCTGTTTAATGTAAAACACGAGACATCAGACAGACGAGCTTCAAAATTGCTTATTCCTCGTCACTGAATTACATGAGTTGTCAGTTCTCACTCACACAGGGCCAATGACTTAAAACAAAATTGATGTTATGAAGGCGAGTTGCAGACTAGTTGAAGTGATTCACTGGGCATGTCACATTACACGATAGGCTACATAGACTCATGCTGCCAACTGCATTCCGACTCACTAATAATATGTAAATGAAGGCTACAACAGAAAATTGCTAAAGACGTCACATAATGCGTCATGGCCTTTATGGAGCAGAGGCTCCACTAGTGACTTATCAAGAATCACACAGTAAGTAAACTGCTGTAACCTTTTTTGGCATGAAAATTCCGATGGTTAAATGCTGGCTAGGTATCAAGTCAGAAGCTGTGTAGATGGTATGCATTAGTGTGTCGTGTGTTGTGTGTGAGAGTGTGAATGAGACAGATGATCAATCACTTAGGCAGCAAAATAACAACATGACGGCCCTTCTGTCACTGAAGTCGTCTCCGCTGTTCGTCCTCCTAGACCCACGCCTTCCTACTGGCTTTCTTTATAACCCAGTCTACCCTGGTGCAGGAATGACAGGAAACAAAAGCTGAGGCACCAAACGGGCCATCCTGTTTAATTCAACAACAATTTAAACCAAAAATAAACGTTTCATGGCATTAGGCGTCTTGCCCTTGTGC
This sequence comes from Polypterus senegalus, assembly GCF_016835505.1. Classification (NCBI taxonomy): domain Eukaryota; kingdom Metazoa; phylum Chordata; class Cladistia; order Polypteriformes; family Polypteridae; genus Polypterus; species Polypterus senegalus. The sequence continues at coordinate 15,470,361 of NC_053168.1, forward strand.
TTCCAAATAAACAAAAAAGCCTCAACTTTAGCCATAGGCTCAGGGTCTGTTTCCTTGGTAGCTCCGTGCGGCAGGTCGCTTTTTCAAAAAAGTCGTCTCTTTCTCTGGGTAACCGGGGTTCTTATAGCTGGGGAACTGGAAGAGGAGGGCTTAAGTGCCCTCATTGGATGGTTTCTCAGTGTTGTGGGGAGACAATATCAGCAGCACTGCCCCCTCTCATCCCACTAGGTTATTACATACCTTGATCCAGCCCGCAAGGAAATCTTTTGACACACATGCATGACACAGAAAAAACAGTCACCTCCATCTGTTTTGGACTCATGTCTGTGAACCTGTCAAATTATATGGGATGAACAAGGTGGTACCCCAACTCTTTACCTGAGTTCTTTGTATCATTTTACAATATATGCAGTATCTTTTCTTTTGTGCCATATTTCTCTGGTCTAATTACCATATATTTTCAAATCTAATCCGCACCCTAAAAAAATCAGATGCGGATTAGAATCATGTGCGAATTACATTCGCGGTAGAGAGTTGCATGTCCCATAAAAACAATATATTTGCGCCATTAGCTATTACATATCCGGGGGTGGATGAGATACGCCCGGAGTTCCTCAAGACTCTGGATGTTGTAGGACTGTCTTGGTTGACACGTCTCTCCAACATTGCATGGACATCGGAGACAGTGCCTCTGGATTGGCAGACCGAGGTGGTGGTCCCCCTCTTTAAAAAGGGGGAACGGAGAGTGTGTTCCAACTACAGAGGGATCACATTCCTCAGCCTCCCTGGAAAAGTCTATTCGGGGGTTCTGGAGAGGAGGGTCCATTGGATAGTCGAACCTCGGATTCAGGAGGAACAGTGTGGTTTTCGTCCTGGTCGCGGAACAGTGGACCAGCTCTACACCCTTGGTCGGGTCCTGGAGGGTGCATGGGAGTTTGCCCAACCAGTCTACATGTGTTTTGTGGACTTGGAAAAGGCGTTCGACCGTGTGCCTCGGGGAATCCTGTGGGGGGTGCTCCGGGAGTATGGGGTACCGGACACCCAGATAAGAGCTGTTCGGTCCCTGTACAACCGGTGTCAGAGCTTGGTCCGCATTGCCGGCAGTAAGTCGAGCCCGTTTCCAGTGAGAGTTGGACTCCATAACTTTTATGGACAGAATTTCTAGGCGCAGCCAGGGTGTTGAAGGGGTCCGGTTTGGTGGACTCAGGATTGGGTCACTGCTTTTTGCAGATGATGTCCTGTTTGCTTCATCAGGCCGTGATCTTCAGCTCTCTCTGGATCAGTTCGCAGCTGAGTGTGAAGCGACTGGGTTGAGAATCAGCACTTCTAAATCTGAGACCATGGTCCTCAGCCGGAAAAGAGTGGAGTGCCCTCTCAGGGTTGGAGGAGAGATCCTGCCCCAAGTGGAGGAGTTGAAGTATCTCGGGGTCTTGTTCACGAGTGAGGGAAGAATGGAGTGTGAGATTGACAGGCGGATCGGTGCGGCATCCACAGTCATGCGGGCCCTGCACCGGTCTGTCGTGGTGAAAAAGGAGCTGAGCCATAAGGCAAAGCTCTCAATTTACCAGTCGATCTACGTTCCTACCCTCACCTATGGTCATAAGCTATGGGTAGTGACCGAAAGGACGAGATCGCGAATACAAGCGGCTGAAATGAGTTTCCTCCACAGGGTGTCTGGGCTTTCCCTTAAAGATAGTCATCCGGGAGGGGCTCAGAGTAGAGCTGCTGCTCCTCCGCATCGAGAGGAGTCAGATGAGGTGGCTTGGGCATCTGATCAGGATGCCTCCTGGATGCCTCCCTAGTGAGGTGTTCCAGGCACGTCCAACTGGGAGGAGGCCCTGGGGAAGACCCAGAACACGCTGGAAGGACTATGTCTCCTGGCTGGCCTGGGAACGCCTTGGGATTCTCCCGGAAGAGCTGGAAGAAGTGGCCGGGGAGAGGGAAGTCTGGGCCTCTCTGCTCAAGCTGCTGCCCCCGCGACCCGACCCCGAATAAGCGGAAGAGAATGAATGGATGGATGGATATCTTGGGGTAGATCTTTTGGAAGAAAGGAAAGGAATTTAAAATAAAAGAGTCAGAAACCATTTAAGAAATCACCAAAACTTGAATGCGGATTAGATTTGGATACGGATTAGATTTGAAAATATACGTTATTTCCACCATGGTTACTGAAAGGGAATAAATATGCAGGTTTAGTTATATGCTGCATTGCTATGAAAGAACATAATCCCAAAGGAGCAAGACTCCCTTGCTGGAGACAGGATGCTAGAATGATGTCAGACTACTGCTGGATGATTCATAGGATGAACCAGAAAAACTGGACAAATGACAGACCACCAAATAAGAAAACTAAGTGACAAAAAATACAGCAGTTTTATGTAGTCTTTACATATATTATATTAGATTGACTAAATATTTTCATGTTTATCTGATTTAGACCAACATTGTATACATGAATCAATTATGTAATTTGCTCGATTTTGTTTTCAATTTTGTACTTAAATGTAATGTGATGGAAACATTTTAATTATATTTATTGTGTTCATGAATGCAAATAACTTTTCACAATTAAAACAATTTTTATAAGTTTAATGTGCTTTTTAATAAGAGGTCCTATAAAACATGACCTGGGGCCACATGTATAAATGGTGCGTATGCCCAAAAATGTTGTTTATGCCCATTTCCATGCTCACATCGTGAGGTATAAAAACTAAACTTAGCGTAAAGCCTCGTATATTTTCACACCAGGCCAAACCATAGCAAGTTTTCGGCTCGGTTTTGCAAACTGTGGACACCCAGTGTCAAAGAGTGCTATTGTTCCAGAGTGGTTTCCCTTTCTTTTTTAGATCCACATCCCTGACATTGCTTTATCAAAAACACTGAAATTACTGGCATATTGTTTATAAATTTAAGGCATCTGATTTTAATCAACCTGTAACAATACAGTGGTCCACAAAATGGCCAGCCTATTCCAATACCATAGTTGGTTTAGCGTTGTTAGTCTCAGAGCACCACTCAGTGAATTTTACCTCACTCTATCTGAGTGTGGAATCACAGCTCTACAGCAGCTGATTGGAAATAGAAATTCCGAAATACAGCATGTAGCACAAGCTGCTTCAGCCATGAGCACAGTCTATTTGAACTTCCCCTATTCGGCAAACGCTTCAGAGTCTTTTCTGCATGAACCTTAAGGTTCAGAACTAGTTTCATCCCAAGAGCTCTAAGCGCACTCGATCAGTCCATCAAGTGCTCTTGGTAGAACTGTTTCTACTTAGAATTACAATTACCTCACTGTAAACTTGCACTACAGTTGTGATATCTGCACTGTATGTACATGTATATTGTACTTATGCTTTCATATTGTATAATTCTCATTGTTTTTATCATATTATCCATCCATCCATCCATTTTCCAACCCGCTGAATCCGAACACAGGGTTACGGGGTCTGCTGGAGCCAATCCCAGCCAACACAGGGCACAAGGCAGGAACCAATCCCAGGCAGGGTGCCAACCCCACCGCAGGACACACACAAACACACCCACACACTAAGCACACAGTAGGGCCAATTTTAGAATCGCCAATCCACCTAACCTGCATGTCTTTGGACTGTGGGAGGAAACCAGAGCACCCGGAGGAAACCCACGCAGACACGGGGAGAACATGCAAACTCCACGCAGGGAGGACCCGGGAAGCGAACCTGGGTTCCCTAACTGCGAGGCAGCAGCGCTACCACTGCACCACCGTGCCGCCCTATCATATTATTATTATTTATTATTTTATTGGGGGATTTGCATATTGCATCTCATTGTACCATACAATGACAATAAAGGAATTCAATTCAATTCAATAGAAGAGAGCGCATACTTACAGATGATGACTACTGCTTTCTAAGTTGATTTAAATTTCCAAGCGCTATCTTCTTGGAGTTCTAGAAGATGAAATTTAAGATGAAATGCAGTAAAGTGTATATATTACATTATACACATAAATTATACAGATAACAATGGTAGAGACAAGCTGGTGCCGAGTTCAGGGATTGTTCCTGCTTGCTGGGACTGCCGCGACCCTGGACGGATAGATGGATGGAATAATTAAACGTGCTGCGACAACATTTCAGTGTTCCTTAAAAGTTTTGAAGAATCAGCGTTCTAAGCTTGCAGATGGCTGGACATTACTTACAGAGCTGATAGTGTGGCGATTGGTTACTTGGAGAAAGAAAAAGAGGGACAGGAATTGGGGGTTACTACGTTTGATAGAGACAGTACTGCTGCAATAAGTTATTTCATCGAAGGTCGTGTATGACGCAGCAAGCATCTTGAGGGAGTCTGGAACAATATGACCCCATGTTTAACACATGCTTTAATTCCTATCATCATTAAAATGATATCAAGTATACCTATTAGTATTTTAATTCTTGAGAGAGCTGTAATATCATGAATGTAATATATTGTGTCCTCTCGGCATAAGAGAAAGCCCGTTTAAGAAGGAAGTAGTGATTCATATCCATAGAGTCTAGAAGAACACATAGAATATGAAACATTTAACGTGCTACTTTAGTTACGATGGCATTTGAGAAACTCTAGTAAATTAAACAATTTTAAGATGAAGTTTATGACATTCTACTTTAATGACAAAATAAATTACGTGACTAAAGTAGAATTTCCGAGATTACAGTTGACATTTTGAGCTTTTTTCCACTGTGTCCCTATTTTCTCTGTACCCTAATATGCTTCCATATGACACTCAGACGGTGGGCTACGACTTGCCTTTTCATATCAACTTTGACATCTGACCACTTCATTTTTACTTCACTGTGCAACTTTCTGAACTTTCAATCAGCTTTCTTTTGTTGTTTATACCACTGCTTAAATCAACAAATAGTGTTTTTCCTTGCCTCTACTTGGCATTCGACGAAATTCTTCTTTTTTCCCATGCTTTCACCATTGTCATTTTACAGAATACTGAATTTAAGAGAATATTTATATTGATTTACATATTCAAAGAGGCGTAATTTTGGGAGGAGTCTGGGAGGGACGGCAGGCGCGTGCACGATTGTTACATTTCACGCTGACTGGGATTTATGTAGCGGAAGTGCGTGAAAGTTGGCTTACACATGGTTTTGTGCATACGCACATTTCGACTTTTGTCCGTATGCAATGTTTTAGTGTGAATTTTATGCAAGGTGTTATGCAAAAGGCCCCTGAACATACTATATACATGGCTTTAGCTGGCCCATCTCACACTATCCTTTTAGTGATGTTCATGTTCATCTTTTCACATGGAATTTTGAGAAAACATAGAAGCAGCTGTTTTACATCATATTTTGTGTGAGTACTGAAGCTGATTAACACTTGAAATTAGTTCTGAATTAGAATACTCCATGTTGCCTATTGCTGCTTTTGTGTCATGTAAGCTGTAAAAAGAGGAGACATGATAACATTAAAGAGACTGGGGCACCACCTTGGTGACCCCATATAATGTAAAAGTTGAAAATAATAAGGTACACAAATCAAGTTGCAGAGTACATCTTTTCATATGGGAGCTCAGAATTCAACTGGAGTAAGAGGGCTCTATGATGGCTCAGCACAAAGGGAAGGTCCAGGAGGGCAGAAAAAGGAAGTGATATCAGCAGTGGAGTGGCTATCAGTGTTTTGTTCTGCAGAAACAAGAAGAGAGAAGGCATTAGAACACAGCGCCATCTCCTGGTGGGATGGCTAATTACCATCACCAGAGCTCCCTCCTATGTGCACGAGTGGGACGTAATGAGTTTATTTTTTTCTGCTGTTGACTCTCTTCTGCTTCTCCTCCACTTTACAGATTTAAAGTAAAGATTTAGTACAGAGGGTACCGCTAAGGGAATGCACATTGAGACTCAAAGCATTTGCAGAAGTTTATCCCGTCACACTATATATTTTACAGTAAAAGACATAATAATAATTCTAAACATTTTCATAGGTCCTTTCAAACCTTATCAGCAAATATAAAAGTAATGGAAATCACTCGCTGCAGATTAAATACGGCAGACTTTCTTAATTTACTTCAGACTCACTTATTTGCAACAAACCACAAGTTTGAAAGCATGATTTTTTTTTTTTTCGTTCCAAGTCCTTGCCAGCTTTTGGTTTTCATTTTGCTTTAATAGAGCCCTGTGTAAGTATTTTATAACGTTTTACAGAATAACACAACTGAGATCCCTTCCCAAATAGCACATACTGAATTTAACCAAAGAAACCGCAGATACAGCAGAGTAAAAGTTTTGTGAACCCGACAGCACATAAAATAGGAAATATGTGCTCTGGAAATAGAGCTAACTTGCCAGAATAATATACATTTTAGCATAAGTTAACATAAAGAAAAAAAAAGAAATGGTTGAAACGGCTGATGGGAAATAAAAAAACTTTACATTCTGTTTCCACTTTTCAGTAAACCACAGTTTTTATATTCTGTAAAGGCAACTGATGTTTGCAGTTATCTCTGAGACTTAATGCTATCATGGGCTCCATGCAGCTGGGAAGTACACCCACATCCTGACATGGCCTGTGGGTGAACTATAGAAAACATGTCTAAACATTATCATCATAAATAAAACCTGCCCACAATGTACAGTCTCTTAAGTCCCAAATATCCAGTCGCATACACACAAGCACTGCTGTTCCCATTGTGTCAGCTCATAGTTAACCAAATTCAGAAGGCATGTCAATGTATTTGGAGGGGAATCGCAACCAGAACCATGTGCAGATTCCACTGTGCGCACAGAGGAAATGAGCTTTGAAGTGGATTGTTCTTCATTTAGCTGTCCTTTACGTTAATTAAAAGTGATTTGCATGTTAATAGTCCCCCACCCCTGTACTTATTTAAGCTTGTCGCTTGTTAAAAAAAAAAAAACATTGTTTTCTATAGGCTCATTGGGATAAAAGTGGCTTTGTCAAATTTGTCTGTTTAAAAAGCTATACATTAGTTCTTCATATCTTTCCCATATGTATTTCAGAAAAAAATGCACCGGAAAAGTTGAGATAAAAAGCATCAACTGCACATACAGTACCAATGAAGTTTTGGCTCCTGCAATTGCTGACTTGAGACACAGACTACTTGAATAGCTTGAACATAAAAGAAGAAGCCTTGTTATAAATTGCTGATTCACTGAAATCTTTATATAGTCTTCTGGCATGGACGGGTTGGTTCCTATCCTATTTGGTTGCCTGGAGAGGTTCTGGCTTCCCACAAGCCTGAATTGGAATAAGTGGATTTGGAAAACCGACTAATGGTTAGAATAAGATAATGTAAGTGAAAATATTATTTTTTTAATCCATTTGGGGATTTATAAAATATAGGGCCTGCCACTCTTGAGTCAGAAAAGACAAAGAGAAGCTTATGCTTGTTGTATTTGTTCATAATCATATCTAGTGTGGCTACTTGGCTCTGTCCTATGATGCTTGCAATCGGCTAAAACCCAGAGGCTGTAACTGAACTTGCTCCACTAGAATTCCCGTTTCCCGGTGTTTTAGTTCATACAACAACAACAACATTTATTTATATAGCACATTTTCTTAAAAATAATGTAGCCCAAAATGTCTTTTTTCTCTATTTCTTCATCTTGTAAAGCAAAGTAAGAATTGAAATAAGAGAACACTAATTAACACAGAATAAGAGTAAGGTCCATGGCCAGGGAGGACAGATAAAACAAAAAAAACTCCAGACGGCTGGAGAGAAAAAATAAAATCTGCAAGGGTTCCAGACCATAAGACCACCCAGTCCCCTCTGGGCATTTTACCTAACATAAATGAAACAGTCCTCTTTGTATTTAAGGTTCTCATGGAAGGGCTTGATGATGACGGTCATGTAAACTCCTGGCTTTTAATCCATCAATATAGGAACATCACGGTGCTTTGATTAGGTGGTGGTGGAGCAGATCACCACCACAGAAAACCAGGAAAACAAACAGATGAGAGAGTAGGGGTTAGTACGGATTTTAGAGCCACCATGAATAGTTATGACAATTAATTGAATATACAGAGTATCAGGATTAAATTAAAATGAAGTTATGAGAAGGCCATGTTAAAGTAATGTGTTTTCAGTAGTCTTTTAAACTGCTCCACCGTATCAGCCTGGTGAATTCCTATTGGCAGGCTATTCCAGATTTTAGGTGCATAGCAGCAGAAGGCCGCCCGCCTCACCACTTCTTTTAAGTTTTGTTCTTGGAATTCTAAGGAGACACACATTTGAGGATCTAAGGTTACGATTTGGAATATAAGATGTCAGACACTCCAATATATAAAATGGAGCAGATTATTTAAGGCTTTGTAAACCATAAGCAGTATTTTAAAGTCAATCCTGAATGACACAGGTAACCAGTGTAGTGACACTAAGACTGGGGTGATGTGCTCAGATTTTCTTTTCCTAGTTAGGATTCTAGCAGCTGCCTTCTGCACTAGTTGCAATCGATTGATGTCTTTTTTGGGTAGTCCTGAGAGGAGTGCATTACAGTAATCTAGACGACTGAAAACAAAAGCGTGAACTAATTTCTCAGCATCTTTCAAGGATATAAGAAGTCTAACTTTTCATATTGTAAGATGTTAGGGAAAATACTCTGTACGTAAAGAATAGTCATAAATCAACACCATTAATACACCCAGAGATAGACGTCCTTTATGTACACCAGGCTGGAGGAACCTTGCCATGCAAACAGCTGAGTTCTCAATAGCAAAACGGATTCATCTTAACATAATTCCTTGCATTATCAGCTAGATTATATTTAGGAGGTTTGCTGTGGGGAAAAAAAAAATGTTTCTCTGTTTTCAGAGAAGTTGTTCACAGAGACCAAATGATTCTTTATTTCCATATAGATATGCACAAATGACTCAGTCCATGGAGTAAGCAATCAATGGTACAATTCATTCCCTTTGATACTTTTCTGTTACCATTACCTCATCTAACACATCACATCATCTGACTCTTAATATGCAAACTTCTATCATCTTAGCTAATCAACTATAGCTACCAGTAACTTCATTTACCATTCAATTCTTCCATTATCTTCCATTGCTTCGTTAATAGGGGTGTTCCAAGGGTTTTCCCATTGATCTTATCACCACTTCATACTAGGGTTGGTTGGGCTTTCTCACTAGTTTGTCCTCACTGTTTAAGGGGGTGTTTATTACTCATTTACTTCATTTTAACCATAATAGTTACTGTATATACTCTCATACAAGTTAGGTCTCAACACCCGAAAAATCGATCATAAAATCAGACCCCAACTCATACACCTGTTCAAAAATACTACATTTGATTTGATTTGTTTTTTTACATCTTCTTGCTTCCTCCAATCTCACACCAGTTTCTCAGACACATCGAATTTTGTTGCAGCAGCTCAATTACCAATTTCTTTTGCAACTTCAACAACTTTTAATTTAAAACCAGCTTCATATTTTCTTCTGATCGAACGCTCCATCGTAGATAAGGGATGCTTTTACGATAAAGGTGTAAGAGGGTGTGAGATACAAAAAACACAAAACAGTGCAAACGTCGCTTCGGAATAGTTCTGGTATTACCGTGTGTGATCATGTAGGTACAATACATAGAATAAAAAGCCTATGTGCTCCGTGGTTACTCTCTCAGATGGGCGTTAGCATATCATAATCTCTTCGATCAATAACATGATTTTTCCTCATTCAACTTATACAACTAACATTATAAAATACCGGAAATTATACGGTAAAATCAAGCTCCGACTTAAATGCAAGTATGTACGGTACTTCAGTGGTTCCTCTAAGATGAGACAACCCTCACATACAATACAATACAATACAGTTTATTTTTGTATAGCCCAAAATCACACAAGAAGTTCCGCGATGGGCTTTAACAGGCCCCGCCTCTTGACAGCCCCCCAGCCTTGACTCTCTAAGAAGACAAGGGAAAACTCCCAAAAAAAAACCCAGTAGGGAAAAAAATGGAAGAAACCTCACATGGTCACGCTTTAATCCACTGTGAGGTTTATGAACTCTTTTAGGACCCTCCCCCCAACGGGATGACTTCTTGTCTGTTACCGAGGCAACCACAGGATCGCAATGCAGTCGCATAGCACCGTAGAAACAACTACGAACCGACTAAAATTGCGCTATACGTGCCTGTTGCCGATGGGTGATGCAAGGGACATTATAGATGCAGGGGACAGTATGGCCACAACCCTGCCCATTTGCTGTGTCTGTGTGTCAGAGAGTGATAGATCCCGCTGAAATAAATGACCTTCCGGTCCTGTTTCAGGTAGAATAAGGCTGGTTTTGCTAAAGTACTGAGACTCAGCTTCATGTTATTGGGGGTGCAAGACTCTTGTGTCAAACCATGTTTAGCTAACCCTTTAGTTACCTTCACTTCTTTTCCTTATGCTTTTAATATAATCCATTATTTAAGTATATGCTTGTATTAAATTGTAAAAATTATCGTTTACTGATTAAAAATATTTGATTAAAATTCTATAGGTTATGCTCAACCTCTGCTCCATAAAGGCTATGTCACATTATGCAACTTTTTACAGATTTTGTACTTCATCAATCACTCGTTCCGCATATCGTAACTGAACTGTCACAATACATTTCCTTGAAATAAGTGTGCAAAATTTCAACCAATTTGTCCATTAGGAGCTGAGTTCTTACATGTGGACAGACAGACATGGCAACCTCAAGAGGAGGTATTGGCATTATATGTAAACGCACCTGAAAAATGACTGGTTCACTTTTGGCTAGAGTGCTATTTGAGCTTAATTATCAATTAAAAAGAAAAAAAACAAAGCAATCTTTGATTATTATGTTCATTAATCAAAGAAGAAAGCATGGAAATGTAATCAAATATAAGGACGTGATAAAAGAATGGGATTCCATAGCTTGATTCCATAGCTTGGATCAAAACACGGACAATCAACCAGCCGATGCCAGACTGCATTCTAAAATCAGAAATTACAACAAAGAAAACATCAAAACTTTAATTAACTATTTATATCTTTTGATTATTTGAGTCTTCCTTTTTTGTTGAAAAGTTAAGGAGTTTGAGGTATGCAAGCCACCATAATGTGTAGCAGTGTCCCAAAGATGTCATGCATCATGGAGCATCAGTACCCCCTGTCGTTAATAGACTCAACAGATGGGCAGCATCCACAAGAAAACAAACAGACAAAACAGTGACATTGTGACATTACCAGCAGTACAATAAAATAATTCAAGTCCAAATTTCATCATTAATTGTGTTCAAAAAGTAAATTCAATAAAGTTCTCAAAGACTCTGGCAACTTTCTAGCAGTGTCAAACTAATATCAAGCCACAAAAGTGATTAAATTATCTTAGGTTTAGCAATTTTGTAACTGTAATATTTAATGGTCCAAATTTCTAAGAGAAGCTAAACCCACTTGTCATCTTAGAAACAAAAATTGGGAATGGTCTCCCCTCGACTTTCTCGTATACTCAGATATGGGGATGGATATTTGAGGAGTAAACCGTAAGACGATGATTATATTTTTATATTATGTACATTAAAGAACCATCAACAATAAATCACTTCAAATTAATAATATATCGAACAATTATTAGAAAAGTAAAGTTAATTAAATCGAACCGTGCAGCTGCATGAATAAAAGGTAAAGTACCATTTGGTCCTGCCTCGTGGAGATCCACTCATAAAATACAAGGAATATCGTAGAAAATATTCTCTCAAAAATTGATTAATAAATAAAACTGACATCAAATATACATACATGATCGTAATTAAAGAATCATAATTAAATTAAAAGAGCACAAGAAAAGAATTGAAATACAGTGGTACCTCGGTATACGTCCTTAATCCGTTCCAGGTCCTTTGACTTATACCAAACAGGACGTATACCAAACTAATTTTTCCCATAAGAAATAAAGGGAAAATGATTAAACCGTTCCCATGAAAAAAATCCTATTGCTATTGGTATATTATACATTGATGGGGTTGTATAAAATAATTTAAACACTGCTTAATACTAAAATACATAAATACAAAAGCAATTAGATGAAATAAATGAAAATTTAACCTCACTTTACTTTTTAATAACGTCTTTGTTTTTCACAATCGTAGATAACTTCGTTCTCGGCAAACGGTATGCAACAGCCATGTCCCGGATACGCATGCCACCTTCATACTTTTCAACAATCAATTCAAATTTACGTGAAAAAACACAAAATCACGTTGTGATGATGCGGGTTAGCTGTATGCTCCCATCTGCTATCGGGGAACCCTTGAACCCTACACCGTCGGTAATGTGCCTCACTGCTAAGCTCATCTATAATAACAAAGCAAGGGGATGGTGAAAAAGTGCAAAGTGCTTTTATTAAAACAATCAACAAAACAAGGTGTTCAAATTAAAGTGCAGTCTCCAAAGTTCCAATAAATAATCCATAAAATCAGAAGTGAAACGTGGAGGTTAAAAACAATAGAAAAAAGTCTTAAAAACAACGAGGGTAAAATACAGCAGGAAGCATTCTTTAAAAAAAAAAAAATCAAGAAGAAGCCCGGTGCCTTTTTACCTGGTGGCCCCCCTGCTTCCCATCAGCCCTACTTGCAGCTGACCTTCACTCTGCCTACTTCAGCCACTTTATGCATGTGCGCTCTCGCTCTCTCTCTCTTGCTCGCTCGCTCACTCGCTCACTCACTCACTCTCTCTCTCTCTCTCTTGCTCGCTCGCTCACTCACACTCTCTCTCTCTCTCTCTCGCTCGCTCACTCACTCACTCACTCACTCACTCACTCACTCTCTCTCTCTCTCTCTACCTCCTGTCCCTTCAGCCACAAAACCACAACGCCCCCTCGCCAAGCCGTGAGCACAGTGATTATTTATTTTAAAACTGGGCTTTGACAGGAGCTGTGGACCCGCTATACCACACACATAGAGTTATAGCGCGGGTTGTTCACTGAATGCTAGCAACTGGCGCACTGACGCTCGTGGGCAGTTGTGGCTTTGTCTCGAGAGAGAGGTAAACAAGGGTAGCATGTGGTGTTCTAGTACGCAAGTCGTATTCCAACAAAGGTCGTATACCAAGCAAAATTTTTCGTTTCCAAACAGGACGTTTATCAAGTTGGACTTATTCCAAAGCAGACGTATACCGAGGTACCACTGCATAAGACAGGGAGGAACCCTGACTCTGACAGAACAATCAAACAAAACAAAACAACCAAAATGCTAAAACCAAAATAAACTGCAGAGCCAAACTTGAAATCTAAAATTTTGAAAACTAGTCAACAAACCATAAAAACCCCAAACTTTAATTATCAAAAACTGTATGGAAAAGAGCAGAGGTGATTAGCGATTGTTTTTGCCCCTGCCCTGTGATCGACTATCCTACGTTAATATAGTCGGTTAGACGTTCCCCAGGCACTTGTGTGCAACAATACATACTTTATAGCTAACATGTAATATAATGAAAAACAGAAGACTAATCAAACTACAAAAACTGCCTAAGCATACAAATGCCAGAGCAAGTTATCTGTGGCAGCAGCTGTCTGAAATCAGGCTTTTTAGTAATTTGAAATCTAACAAACTAAATATCCAAGATCTGTGTAGGACTGGGGTAGTCCAAGTTGAAGTAATAAAAAAAAAATACATTAAAGGGAACTAAGAAAGGCAAACAGGGTGTCACACACATGCGAGTAGGAGGCAGCTAAAGGGTCTGAGTAAGTGTAATAAAACATCTGACTAGGGGGCGGCGGAGTGCGCTGACTGTCTTTCTCAGTTCTCTACAGGCCTTTCCCGGGAAATACTGCAAGGTTCCGGCGCCTCAGAAGATGTCACTTCCGAAGCTGGCCCCTCTGATGACGTCACTTCCAAAGCCGGCCCCTTTGCTGACGTCACTTCTGGTTCCGGCCCCTTTGCTGACATAAGTTCCTCTCCAGACCTTTAAAGACCTCCATCTTGTTCTGTTTTGTACTCTGTGATATCCACATCATATTTTCTAATTTAAAAAAACCTTTTGCAGCTGGGAAAAACAATATACGGGTGGCTGCCCCAAATCTTTATGATGTCTTGGACTTTTAAAGGGGTAAATGAGAAAAATGACTAAAATTAAAAAATAACAAAAATTAACCTAACAATTGGTAACAAATGGTAAACGTGGGACTGTTATATGCATTTTAATAAGATTTAGCAAAGTGGTTTTTAATCACGTGTATTATGAAAAACAGGGCGACACGGTGGCGCAGTGGTAGCGCTGCTGCCTCGCAGTTAGGAGACCTGGGTTCGCTTCCCGGGTCCTCCCTGCGTGGAGTTTGCATGTTCTCCCCGTGTCTGCGTGGGTTTCCTCTGGGCGTTTCGGTTTCCTCCCACAATCCAGAGACATGCAGGTTAGGTGGATTGGCGATTCTACATTGGCCCTAGTGTGTGCTTGGTGTGTTTCCTGCGGTGGGTTGGCACCCTGCCCAGGATTGGTTCCTGCCTTGTGCCCTGTGTTGGCTGGGATTGGCTCCAGCAGACCCCCGTGACCCTGTATTCGGATTCAGCGGGTTAGAAAATGGATGGATGGATGGATTATGAAAAACATCAAAGCATATCAGCATAACAAAGCCTCCCGTGTGCTGCTGCTTCATCTCATGCGATGGACAGTTATCGCTGTACATACAATTGACATTTGGAGTGTCATGCCAAGATTACATTACTGGGAGTCTAAACTTTGAGAGATGGGTAGTAATTAGAATATGGCTTCACCCATACATATCTCCATATCCTTCAAAAATGGCATGGCCTGCGTCCAGTGATAACTTCTGTAGAGATAATGTCATTAAACTGGGATTTTTGCAGTTTGCCAGGCTGGTAAAATCAGTTCAAGAGGGGCCCACTTATAATGGCAGGCTCAGTTATGGGACACACACTGCACCCCATGGAAGTAGTAGTGGAGGAGATAATGAAGATAAAAGTGAGCCTAATCCATATAATAAAACTAAGATAAATATAATATAAAATTAATCTATCTCTTATATAGTGAGTGCCTTTCCTATCTCTCTACAGTGGTACCTCTGGTCACGACCGTAATTCGTTCCAAAACTCAAGATGCGACCTGAACGTAATTTCCCTATAAGAATGTATGTAAATACAGTTAATCCGTTCCAGACCGTACGGACTGTATGTAAATATATATCTTTTTAATCACAAAAATAGTTAATTATACCATAGAATGCACAGTGTAATAGTAAATTAAATGTAAAAACATTGAGTAACACTGAGAAAACCTTGAACAATAGGGAAAACTAACATTGTAAGAGTTTGCGCTAAACCCTTATGAACCGCTTGCTGTAAACAGTCTTTTTATGAGTTTTAAGCACAGGGGAAAAAATGAAATGCCACTTCTCTTGTGAAACTTTTCAAACCATCACTCACCATCACCACTCGAAGAAGGATTTCTTTTCAGCAAATCGCCATGAATCTTCTTGGCTTTCTCGCATATGATCGCCTAGCTTACGCTTTCCCCTGCAAGTTGCTTCTCGTTCAACCACACTAGCAACAGTTTTTCCACCTCTTCCAGCACTTTAGGCCTCTGCTTGGTTAACACTGTAACTCCTTTTGCAACATCAGCTGCTTTGTTACGCAAGCAAAAGAAAATGGGAAACAGAGAATGGGAAATCATTGGCACGTATGAACCAGAAGGGAAAACTGGCCGCCAGTGTTTTTGTTTGCCACCAGAGCGTGTAGTCGTGAACAGATGCAAAATTTTGGTGAACTTTTTGATCGTAACCCGATTTGTACGTGTTTGGAAACATTCGTGACCAGAGGTTCTACTGTATCTATAATGTAGTGTCTTTCCTATCTACAGTATCTATCTGTCGTATGTAGTGCCTTTCATGCCTTTCTGTCCATCTGTCTTCGAGTTTTGTGCAAATCATTTTGCTCATCACTAACCACTATCACACACGTGCGACTAGGAGCAAGCTGAGTGGACCAAGTGGAGGTAATTACCCGGGTGGCGGGGTGCTCTAAACCTATTTCTGTTATCTCTGCAGACCAAATACAGGAAAACCTGCCTGATTTAAAGTCATGTCCGGTTCTGGCATCCAGACTGACGTCACCTCCGGTTTCTGTGCCGAGACTGATGTCACTTCCTGTTCCGGTCAAATGACATCACTTCTGGTTCATGGCATATAAAACCTCCACCTTTCCAAACCAGTTCAGTTCAATCCTGGAACTCAACCTAACAACAACTTCTTTTGTTTTCTTTAAACCTTTTGCTGCCAGGGACAATATACATTTGGCTTCCCCAGACCTTTCGAGTGTGTTCAGACTCATTCTTTCACACCATATAGTAACAAAATATTATTTTTGCTTTACTTTTGTTTTGCTTTTTTTCTCACGTTTCACTTTCAGTTCGTATATCTTTGTGTGGTTTTCGACTTAAAATCTTCTCTTGATTCAAGTTAACCATTCTGTGAAATGCATCAGAGCTGAAATTAAAGAGCCATAGCCAACTACTCCTGTTGTTCTTTCCTGAAAGTCTAATTTATCATAGGAACCCATGGACTCAACTCTTTTTGCAGTTCGTTAAATATTCAATTTTTGGTCATTTGCAACATTTCCATTGCTTGCTGTACTAAGTGCAGTGCATTTTTTGTACTTGATGCACCCATTTATCCAGTTTACTTTCATACGGGTGAAAATGTTTATTTAAGGTTGATTATATATCATTCACCTTAATTAAAGGATAATGTCTGTTTATCCATGAGTCCTTCTGCTTGCTACAACAACAACACAACAACATTTATTTATATAGCACATTTTCATACAAACAGTAGCTCAAAGTGCTTTACATATTAAAGAATAGAAAAATGAAAGACACAATTATAAAACAAAATAAATCAACATTAATTAACATCGAATAAGAGTAAGGTTCAATGGCCAGGGGAGACAGAAAAAACAAAAAAACTCCAGACGGCTGGAGAAAAATAAAATCTGTAGGGATTCCAGACCATGAGACCGCCCAGTCCCCTCTGGGCATTCTACCTAACATAAATGAAACAGTCCTCTTTGGACTTAGGGTTCTCACGGAAGGACTTGATGATGATGATGGTCACGTAGACTTCTTCCTTTTAATCCGTCCATCATTGTTGGAGCATCATGAAGCTTTGAGTAGGTGGAGGTGGCGCAGGCCACCACCACAAAGAAACCGGAAAAAGAAACAGAAAAGAGAGTAGGGGTCAGTACCGATTTTAGAGCCACCATGAATAGTTATTTGAGGAAATTGAACATTTTATCAGGATTAAGTTAAATTAAGATTAAAATGAAGTTATAAAAAGGCCATGTTAATGTAATGTGTTTTCAGCAGTGTTTTAAAGTGCTCTACTGTATCAGCCTGGTGAATTCCTATTGGCAGGCTATTCCAGATTTTAGGTGCATAACAGCAGAAGGCCGCCTCACCACTTCTTTTAAGTTTTGTTCTTGGAATTCTAAGGAGACACTCATTTGAGGATCTGAGGTTACGATTTGGAATATAAGGTGTCAGAACATTCCGATATATAAGATGGGGCGAGATTATTTAAGGCTTTATAAACCATAAGCAGAATTTTAAAGTCAATTCTGAATGACACAGGTAACCAGTGTAGTGACATCAAAACTGGGGTGATGTGCTCAGATTTTCTTTTCCTAGTTAGGATTCTAGCAGCTGCATTCTGCACTAGTTGCAAACGATTTATATCTTTTTTGGGTAGTCCAGAGAGGAGTGCATTACAGTAATCTAGTCGACTGAAAACAAACGCGTGAACTAATTTCTCAGCATCTTTCAGTGATATAAGAGGTCTAGCTTTAGCTATGTTTCTTAAGTGAAAAAATGCTGTCCTAATGATCTGATTAATATGCAATTTAAAATTCAGATTACAGTCAACAATCACCCCTAAGCTTTTTACCTCCGTCTTGACTTTTAATCCTAATGTATCCAGTTTATTTCTAATAGCCTTATTGTATCCATTATTGCTGATCACTAAAATTTCAGTTTTCTCTTTATTTAACTTGAGAAAATTACTATTCATCCATTCTGAGATACAAGTCAGACATTCTGTTAGTGAATCAATAGAATCAGGGTCATCAGGAGCTATTGATAAGTATGCTATGTATCTATCACTCCAACAGGTGGTACATAACAACATTTGCAGTAATAAAATGTATTGCATGTCATATAATTGAGACAGGGCAGTACGGTGGTGCAGTGGGTAGCGCTGCTGCCTCGCAGTTAGAAGACCTGGGTTCGCTTCCTGGGTCCTCCCTGTGTGGAGTTTGCACGTTCTCCCCGTGTCTGCGTGGGTTTCCTCCGGGTGCTCCGGTTTTCTCTCACAGTCCAAAGACATGCAGGTTAGGTGCATTGGTGATTCTAAATTGTCCCTAGTGTGTGCTTGGTGTGTGTGTGCCCTGTGGCCCGGGGTTTGTTTCCTGCTTTGCGCCCTGTATTGGCTGGGATTGGCTCCAGCAGACCCCCGTGACCCTATAGTTAGGATATAGCGGGATGGATAATTGAGACATAGGCATTGCATTTGACTTTCCAACAGATGACACATTACAAACATTAACACTGCTTTTACGAATCCCATACCAAATGTTGTGTAATGGAGACATATGCATTGCATTTGTCATTCCAACAGATGGCGCATCACAAACATTTGTAGTAATGCATTTTATTGCTACAAATGTTCGTGATGTGCCATCTGTTGAAATGAAAATACATGCATTCCAATAGACGATGCCCTGCAAAAGATAACACTGATGTCTACATTTATTATTTAGATTTCAACAAATCTTTGATGGGTAGCAAGTAATCTAAATCCTTTTGAAATCTGTTATATTTTTTATATATCACACTGTATGGCCTTGGGTTGAAGCTGCACAGAGCTTTTGATTTGATTTATGGTTTTAAGTCATAATACAGCTTAAGTTTAGTAACACACAATGCCTCAGAAATAAAAATGTTTGAATTGCCTTTCAAAATTGAAAAGAAATTTTACATTAAAATTGAAATAACTTGTTGCATGTAATGCGTTGCAACTGTTTTAGATACAAATGGAGGATCGGAATATTAAAAGTGTAATACCCATTTTTTTTCCATAGTAAAAAACTGAATATTGTTTTAATGAAATATTTATATAAAACTAATCTTCCCTACAAATATGAAAAGAATATTTTTTGGTCTTATTTGAAATAATAATCTAACCATAAAGTAATGTTTCTTGTATGTCCAAAAGCTAAAATGTGACTACTGTGTTTATAGAAACTCCATAAAGGCTAAACAGAAATACCTGTAAATGGCTAGAAATGCAATTTATAATAAAAGTAATTAAATGTATAAAGAGGCAATGCACCATTAACTAATTTCACACAAGAAAGGACTTCTCTGGAATGTTTCAGACGAGACCTTTCCCCTTTCGAGTGTTATTCTTTTAAACTGTGTCAATGGGATGGCATTCTACCTCCGAGCAATTTGCATGGTTGTCATTTAAAAGAGCATACGTTTTAAAGTTGAGTCCTTCATGTGCCAAAAAGGGATTTAAACATTTTCAAGAAAAGAATATTTAGATTCTTCCTAAAGTCATTAAAACACTTAATTTAAACCTGTAGGCTTTTTAAACTTTTCATTAGCACAGTTGTCCTTTTGTCTTGTCATGCACTTTGTCTTAATGAGATAGAGCGTGCAATGATAAATACGTAAAAGTGGGTGATTGTGAAAAGTAGACTAGAAGTGTATATAAGTGTATCTAGAAAATTATTTGCTGACTTATTTTACTGAAAATATTTTAACTGCTAATATTGTAAGCCAGGAAAGAATAGAATATTCCCAAATAAAAGTTGATGTGCCAACTGGGCCACCCTGTTAAATGCAATAGTCTAAAAAAACTGAACAACAATACTTGCTTGGTGGCACAAAGGAAATGAGGCTTCTTAATCGCCTTCTCGGCTCTCCATTCTAAGAAGTTTGTTTAAGTGGGTCAGTCACAGTGGGTTTCCACATGCGGAGGCTTCTCCCTGGAATAAGACATCGTCTTCTGGGGACATCTCAGTTTTATAGTGTTTATAAGTGGAAGGGGTGGGGCTTTTGGGGTGCTGTGGGAGGAGTTCAAATGCCCTCGTGGGGCATCTTTTTGGAGCTGTAAGGAGAGAAAGAGATAATAAAGTTAGCGACTGCATCCCATTTCACGCCAGGGTGGTATTATATACCTTCATCAGAGTCTGGAAGGTAAGCCACAGATGCTCATGCATGACAATAGTCTTTAAATACAAGCTCTTTCTATACTGTTTTGGTAAACTCTGTGGATAATGGAAGTTCCCCTTGGGATTAATAAAGTATCTATCTATCTATCTATCTATCTATTATATAGTGCCTTTCACATCTATCTATCTATCTATCTATCTATCTATCTATCTATCTATCTATCTATTATATAGTGCCTTTCACATCTATCTATCTATCTATCGGGTTTATGCAACTACCATATAAGAAAACTATGACAATTAATAGCCTCTCATTTTGATAGCAGTGAAGTGTATGTGTAACAGGGTTAATCTGTTTTCAGTGTCAGTCAGTCATTTTCCACCCCGCTATATCCTAACAAAAGGTCACAGGGGTCTGCTGGAGCCAATCCCAGCCAGCACTGGGCACAAGGCAGGAACAAATCCTGGCCAGGGTGCCATCCCACTGCAGGGTACACACACCCACACACTAAGCACACACTAAGGACAATTTAGGATCGCCAATGCACCTAACCTGCATGTCTTTGAACTGTGGGAGGAAACCCACGCAGACACGGGAAGAACATGCAAAATCCACGCAGGGAAGACCTGGGAAGTGAACCCGGGTCTCCTTACTGTGAGGCAGCAGCGCTACCACTGCGCCACCATTTTTGTATTTCCCCAAAATTGTTACATCACTTTCATATATTGTGAGCTTAATGTTAGGTAGGAACCAGTCATTGGGAGGGCTTGTGTTTCAGGCTCTCAGTTGGGGGTGCATTTATGGGTACTCATGTCCTTTAATTCAGCAGGTGTGTATTCGCCTTCCTAGAGGTAGGATGGGCTTTGTGGAACTCCATTTATTTATTTATTTTTTTTGTTTAAAAATTTTATGTTTTATTTAGCTTTGAAGTGATTCTTTGTTTGTATTGTTTCTGCTCTCTTTTAGATAAAAGTTAGAATAGAAGCACCGCAGAAAATTGTGCAAGAGCTCCATTTTATGTTACAATTTCTTTCTTTCTTTTTTGTTTTCTTTTTTTGTGTGGATTTGGGTTGCAGAAGTAAATAAAGTGGCTGAGATTCTTTAAAGCAACGGGTGTATGGTCTTTTACTGTCTGCTGTGGAAAGAAGAAAGGAGGAAGTAGAAAGTTACATTTGGTATCATTAGAACATCAGAAATGATGAGAGCAGGACGTTCAATTTAGCATACACTGCACTCGGAAAGCATTCAGACCCCTTCACTTTCTACACACTTTATTGTGTTGTAAATTTAATTTGAGATGAGCCATAAGCTCTTAACGTGTTTTAAGGTGGTCAAATAAAATGGTGCTATTTATAAATACCTTATTAACTCGTGTACCACATGCCCTCATGTAAGACATGCACCCTAATTTTTACCAAGAAAATCGCGAAAAAAGTTTTGCCTCATGTATGATGTGCATTGTGATTTTATAGGAAGCGTTTAGAGAGAGAGAGTGTGAGTGCAAGCGAGAGAGAGAGAGTGCGAGTGCAAGCGAGCGGGAGAGAGAGCGTGTGTGAGTGAGCCAGAGAGAGCGAGAGAGAGAGAGAGTGCAAGTGAGCGCGAGAGAGAGCGTGTGTGAGTAAGTGAGCGAGCAAGAGAGTGAGCGAGCCCAAGCAGAAGAGTAAACATTACATTACAATTCCTCGTGTATGACGCGTATCTGATTTTCTAATGCTAATTTTCGGGAAAAAATGTGCACCTGGTACACGCGTAAATACAGTAACTCAAATTTATTTAAAAAAAGGTCCTAATCAAAGCCAGAAGCTGACATTCTATTATGAAAGAATGACTCTTTGTTGTTCCTGTGCGAATTTTGACATTGAGTATCTTTTGACACGTATCTAGCGACAGTATTTTACAGATCTGTTTTTTCACAATATTTCCACGATCAGCCTTTTCGTAATATTGAATGGTTAGCTTGTTACCTTTATTAGTAAAACTTACAGCCAGACCCCTTCAAAACATGTTTTTTTTTTCTATCCCATAGCTCTGCACCTTGAACCACAAGTCTATTTAGAGTAATTTTGTTAAACTCTTCTCCAGTGATCCAAACGTGCATCGGATTCTGTCCCAGTTACACTTAAACCTGAGATTCCTAACTGTTGTTAAATTCTAAGACATTCCCATTAGAGTTAACCCGAACCTTAACTCTAACCCATAATTTTAAGCAAGAGTAAAATACAAAACAGGGAATAACACACAGATTATTGAGTCACAACAAAATCTAATAAAAATAAAATGTATAGACATAGAGATAAATTCACATATAAAAGGCAATCGACGAAGATCTACAAACACTAAAAACAATGATGTAGTGAAACGGGAAATTTTCAATTGATGTTCAGTGCATGAATAAACACATTACAAAATATGTTAATGATGAAGTATATTGTACAGGATATGCAGTCCGTGATGATAATCAATGTTCATTCAATATTGATTTATGTTTTGAAGAGAACATCGTGAAGGTGTTTTCCATTTCTCCGCACACATTCTGACATCCTGTTTTGGAAATTTTGCATTGCTCAGCGTAACATGTCAAGAGGGATGCCAGTGATTTCCTCCTCAGTCCTTCTTTTTAGTTTGGCAATGGTTGCAGGACGTGTGCAGGACACTTGGCTTTTAAGATATCCTCACAGAAAAAAAAAAACACAAACAAAGAGATCTGAAATTATTGTGAAATGACGCGCCTTCCAAACAATCGTCAAATAGCTGCCACCGATTGTCGGGCAGTATGTGAAGTGGCTCCACCTGGGAACTTCCTTTTTAAGGCTGAACCCGTCTCTTCGAATTTACGCACCCATGTTGTAATCGCATGAGCAGACGGGACACGATTACTGGTAATGACGTCGAAATTCCGTTTGTGCAGCAGTCACATGATCACCATTCTTATACAAGGCTTTCGTTGCTCACCACTCCACTGCTCCATTATAACTAATGGCAAAGGGTTCTAAACGAGGTCACGTTGGTCCCAAACAACTGCCGATACACCAGAGTCACCAACAACTGCTTCCAAAATTTCCTGTTTCTAATTAGAAAAGCAACAAGTTACGACAGTAAAAGTTATACAGAAAGATTAAAAATACTTTACGGAAAAAATATTGCAAAGGCTAATATATTAAAACAAAAGTTATAAAATGTATAAAGAAACAAAAAAATATGATTGTTTCCGGAGGAAGCCTCAACCCCATCCCAGAAATATCAAACACTAATAAGGTCAACACCATTCCGATTGCTGAAGCAAAACAATGCAGTCGCTAAAGCAGAAAATGAGAATTAAACAAAGATTGAAATAGAATTAAAAGAATAACAACTTAAGACAAAGAAATAAAGAAGAGAAAAAGCAAGGTGAAAAAAAATCAAGCTAAACTGATAGTAGGGTGGAGAGTGCAATCACTTGTCTAATGAACGAGTGGGAAGGAGAGGCTGATAAATAGCTTACCACTTCAAAGCTAAATACACCTAACCCATAATTTAGATTTTCCTTTAATTACAACACTTTAAAATCCCCACTTTAAAGAGAATCGCGTCAGCCAACACGCCATGACCCACAATTAGTCTTTGTCTTACACGGCTGAGGTTTTGACACATTTTGCCTCAGACAATGAGGTGTAATTGGAAATATTCTGGCCACATTTATTCAAATATCATTGCATCTGTAAAGGAGTATACTTTTAGTATAATACAAGGTGAATAGAATTTACAAATCAATCCTTTTTGTTTTCATTAGAATTATAATTTTTTTTTTTTGAATTGGCTTATAATTTTATATATTGTCACCCATTGGCATCTGTGAATCACCTTCCAGACTCTACTAAAATGTGTAATGCCACCATGGGACAAGAGGGGGCATGGTTGCTAACCATGTTGTCTCATTTTTGTTTCTGCAGCACCGAGAACCCGCTCCGTGAGGGCAACTGAACTCCGCCCACAGCATCTCAAAAGTCCTGCCCTTATGGACTGGGAAACCATAAAACTGACATGCTGCCCAGTGGATGGTATTTCACTTCAGGAAGAAGCCTCATCATGTCTGAACTCACTCCCCGTGACTGACCCCTTCAGAGGAGCCCCTTTTTCTACAGAGACTAGTTATCTAGGATGGCATATTAGAAGCCTGTTCTCTGTTGCCTCCACCGAGCACTTGTTTCTTTGGACAATTGCATTAAACAGGGTGGCCCAGTTGGCACCGCAACTTTTCTTTGGGACTCATCACAATATAAATTCAGTTATAACGATATTAATTATTTTTTGTTTGCTGATGACATTGTGATCTGTAGCGATAGTAGGGAGCAGGTGGAGATATGCTCTAGAGAGAAGAGGAATGAAGGTCAGTAGGACCACCAAGACAAAATACATGTGTGTGAATGAGAGGGAGGGCAGAGGAATGGTGAGGATGAGGGAGTAGAGTTGGCAAAGGTGGATGAGTTTAAATACTTGGGATCAACAGTACAGAGTAACGGGGATTGTGGAAGAGAATTGAAGAAGAGAGTGCAGGCAGGGTGGAGTGGAAGGAGAAGAGTATCAAGAGTGATTTGTGACAGACGGATATCAACAAGAGTGAAAGGGAAGGTCTACAGGACGGTAGTGAGACCAGCTATGTTAAATGGGCTGGAGATGACGGCACTGACCAGACAGCAGGAGATGGAACTGGAGGTAGCAGAGTTAAAGATGCTAAGATTTGCATTGGGTGTGACAAGGATGGACAGGATTAGAAATGAGGACATTAGAGGGTCACCTCAGGTTGGACAGTTGGGAGACAAAGTCAAAGAGGTGAGATTGCGTTGGTTTGGACATGTGCAGAGGAGAGATGCTGGGTATATTGGGAGAAGGATGCTAAGGATAGAGCTGCCAGGGAAGAGAAAAAGATGAAGGCCTAAGAGAAGGTTTATGGATGTGGTGAGAGAAGACATGCAGGTGATTGATGTGACAGAACAAGATGATGAGGACAGGAAGATATGGAAGAAGACGTTACGCTGTGGCGACCCCTAACGGGAACAGCCGAAAGAAGAAGAAGACAATATAAATTATTTACAAATCTATGTCAAGTGCCTGGAATTGGATTTGGCTAAACTAACACAATAAAATATCGATATCAACATATAACATACGTACAACGTCATTCCCTCACAGCCGTGAATTACTCGCAGACATTTTTATCAAATCAGTTTATTTCATCTTGGGGGGATATGGAAAATGTTGTTATATATACTGTATATTTATTTTACATTGAAATTTATCAGAAAAACAAAGTACATTGCAAGAACCCATTTTCTTATCTCACAAAAGCAATACAAGGAGTTTTTCCTAAATGATTTACTGCAGTTTTTATACAATGAAACAATCCGTTTGCCGGCTCCTGCCTTCACATTTCTTACATTTCTCACTCCTTAGCTCCTTCAGCTCATTCTCATCCTTGTTTATACAAAATCCACAAAGGAAGAAAGCAATGGCAGCACATCCTCAGCTTGACTGCTTTTGCTTTGCTTTTCTCTCTGAGTGAAGTGGCCAGGTGACTTTCGAGTCATCTTGTTTGCTAGACTATATTGATGTTTACTATGAGGTTTGATTTTGTTTCTCCTTTCTTATCTGTGTTTGTGCCTCTTTGAGGGGTAGTGTCTTTTTTGTGTGAAAAGTGATGCATTGGCAGACTTTAATCCTGTCCTGCATGGCAGCCAGAGGGATCGTACATAATTTAACAAAGACTTAACTTCTAAGACTCAGACACAAAAAGTTGGAAAGAGTGCCTTCAAGAAGGTGAGAAATGATGGTATGTGATACAAGACCACAATTCGTTCCTCCTCCTTCACTCAACGAAAGGTCATTTGTCTATGTGTACGGGGCAGTTAGTGAAATAACAGTGGGATTGGGGGGCTCATTGTTGGACTCTTAGTCATATGAGTAACTAATTTCTTGAAAAATGTTTGCTTAGGCTAGAGGTCATATGGTTGGATAATACAGGCCGGCTAAATTGTAATATACAGCTTATATTATAGATATTTCACAGCAGAGCTTGGTGAAACAGCTGTCAGTAATATACTCCATGTTTGGCTTTCTAGCCTTACAACACTTAGGAAAACAGTGGTGTAAGTCTTTTAATAACAGCAGACAAATAAATCAAGATATTGCTAATAACAAAGTAATGGTGTACATTAGCTGATTAGAGAGGGTTCAAATCCAGTTTAATGAGACTCCGAGTGTAAAAGTGAAAATATGTATTCGTTCAGTCTCTCATCATGTAATGAAGTGATGTATTCTAAAATCAAAAGTTCATATTTTTGTAAATAGCAGACTGTTTGATTTAATTAGCACTTCCAGACGTACTCTAGAAACCTAGTAAAAGCCATGGCTTAAAATAATAATAATGTGTGTACGTTCTCAATGAATTATTTTTGTACCCAGGTGATGTAACTGATTGGTGTGACCATTTGTACTAATCAATACTGCAGTTTATTCATAATTTATTTTTCAAATTAGTGTTCACCAGCACTTTTTAGAACATGTACACTATAAGGTTGTAGTCTTGTCAACTTGTTTATGTACTGCAACCACTTTTACTTGACAGGAAGTCATCTTTAAAGATTATGTTGAAAAATGGCAGCCAGTGTAACACCTAAGTGGCGCAGTAATTAATTAAGTATGCAGTAGCAATTGTAGCGGACGACTGGGGGTGGTACCCAGCCGGGACGCCCAGGTGGACAGGAGGAGGGCTTGCGCCTCCTCCAGACCATGAGGGGGCAACCACCCTGGTTGTGTTGGGGGCCTGTGGTATAGCGGGTCCACAGCTCACTGAGCAAAGGCCATTTTTAAATCACCGCACCCGAGGCGGCCGTGGGCGCGATGTTGTAGCGAGCCGCGGGCAGTCGTCGATGTGGGCGTGTCTCACCGTGTGCACAGGTGAGGAACTGCCCACATTCGTGATTGCTCCTGTGGCTAATGCTACAGCTGTGATGGCCCCTGGTTATTTATAAAGAAGCGCGATTCGGTTGTGGGGAAGAAACGATTGGGGAAAAGATGGAAAGAAAGGAAAAGAGGACGGAGGTTACAGGGAGCGAGGAAGCATGCGGTGCAAGAGAGACGGACAGGCGGTGCGTGCGTGTGGTGAGTGCACGATCGAGGGCAGCTGTAAGGAAGCTGGGTGTTAGGCCAACACCCAGACGTTTGAGTTGATGTTGCTCCCGCTGCGTGACCAGGTAGCGGGAGTGCCTAGAGGAAAGCGACGAGCCGCAGAAGGCCGCGGAAAGGCAGCGGAAGTCGAGAGGCTTGGTGGTGGAGTCCCCAATGTGTGCGTCCTGGCCATTGGTGGAAACTAAGTCTCGGGGACTGGGATGACTGCCAGACCGAAGCCAGGGATCGGGAGGTCTCCAGTCTCATGCATGTGTTTCAGGAGGGCAGCTGCAGAGAGCGTCTTGCCTGCTGCTAAGCCCAAACGGGATAAGCAGGTGAGACGCTACCTGAAAAGCACCGAACTTGTTGTTTTAAGAACTGCTTCCTAAAGAAGATTTTAATCTCGTTTTAAAGGATTGTTTTTTTCTTATTGTTGTTTTAACCTCCACGTTTTTTTTATTGGATTATTTATTGAAGAACTGCACTATTTATTGGAACACTATTTTGTTTTTGATTGTTTCTTTTAAATAAAAGCACTGTTTCACTTTTAACCATCCCCTTGCTCAGATGCTCAATTATTGCCTTCACTGACTAGCTCTCTCGGTTTCATTATCGACGGTGTTGGGTTCAAGGGTTCCCAAACAGCCATGGGAGCGTGGAGCCAGAACCCACATCATCACAGGGCCATGGGTAGAGGGCTTGGAAGCCCAATCCTGTAGGGGCCTGTGGTCACCGACAGGATGCGCCCCAATGCCTGGGGAGCCCTGGACCTCAACACTTCCGCCACACCAGGAAGTGCCGGGGGGAAGAGGAGCAGGAACACCCAGAGGACTTCCGGCTACACAGTTGGTGCTTCTGCCACACGGGGGTGTGTCGGCGGAGGCTCCTCAGGAAGTACCTGGAGCCCATCCGGGCATGCATAAAAGGGGCCGCCTCCCTCCAGTCGACAGCAAGAGTCGGGTGGAAGTGGACGGAGCTCGGAGGAGAGGAGTGGAGGCGGTCTGAGGACTGAGCAAGGCACTGTTGTACGGCCAGGACTTGAAGGGGTGATTGGTGCTGCGGCGCTGGGTTGTGCACTGTAAATTAGTATTGTAAATAAACATGGGTGGTGAACCAACATGTCTGCCTGTATGTGTCCGGGCTGTATCCCACACAATGTAGTAATCTCCCACATCTGATGGACAGTACTGTCTCTCCTATAGTAAGGAAAAAATATGAGAGGCCATTACAAAATGAGAACCCACCCACTCGTCTCCTGCAATAAAGTAATGTTGTTCCCAAGGTATTACACCAGCCAGCTTCTCCTTTAGAGATGCGAACCATCTCATAGATGGATGAACTCTAGGCAGGGTTCACTCTTTTAGAGACACATTTGACTAGTATTACCATCATACATTGGCTTCCTGTGTATTTTATTAATAAACTATACAGATAACACCAGGTCATGTCACTTGCAGAAACTGTCAGATGGTTCTTCACTTATGGGGTGTATTGATAAGGGGGATGAGACAGAGGAGAGGAACAAGGTGGAGAACTTTATTTCTTGGTGCAAAGAGAATGGTCTGCAACTACAACTACACATCAGCAACACCAAAGAACTGCTTATTGAGTTTCACCGCACCAAAAAAGTCTCCATGTCCGGCCACTAGTCATGGAGTGGAGGCAAAGGTGGTCCTCTCCTGCAAGTACTTGAGAGTCCACATTAATGTTTGGTTTCAGGAACACAGAGAAACTTAAGAGACTTCCTTAAGAGACTGTGTTCCTTTAATGTGGGAAGTGACATCCTTCACATCTTCTGCAACTCCGTGATGGTTAGTGGGATTTTCTATTCTATGGTGAACTGGACCAGTAAAATCATTTCAAGAGAGGACCACCAAAACAAGCAGCTGATTAAAAGGGCAGGCTCAGTTTTAGGACACACTCTGGAACCCCTGGAGGTCGTAGTAGCAGGGAATTAAACCAAAACTGAGCTATGAACAATGTTGCACATCCTCTGTGTGACACAACAACACTGAGGACTTTCAGCCAACAAATCACTCAACAGAAGTGGGTCAAGAAATGAGACGGGGCTCCTTTATACCAACAGCAATACATCTGTATAATAACTCACTAGGATGGGGATGCCCATTTAGAAGTTTATCTTTATTTATTTATTTTCTCTTTCTTTTTAATCATTCTGATGTGTACGCCAGACCAGCAGTTGTATTATATTTATTCATGTATGTATGTATTTAATGAGCTTCCTTAAAAAGCAAATTCCCCCCTGTGGACAAATATAGTCCTATCTATCTATCTATCTATCTATCTATCTATCTATCTATCTATCTATCTATCTATCTATCTATCTATCTATCTAGCTATCTATCTATCCAGTATATAGTGCTTTTCTTATCTATCTATCTATCTATCTATCTATCTATCTATCCAGTATATAGTGCCTTTCTTATCTATCTATCTATCTATCTATCTATCTATCTATCTATCTATCTATCTATCTATCTATCTATCTATCTATCTATCTATCTATTAGGACAGATGCTATAATAGAACATTTAGTGATGAACTTTAAATGCAAACACAACATTGTCTGTATGTAACTGAGTTGATCTCAAAACCTAAAGCAAATCACCCTTACCCCTCCATCTTCTGGAGAAAAATAAAATAATAGTCTGAACATACAGCCTATTATTCAACGTATTGATACAGCATACTGGTTCTGTCCTTCTGCTCATATTGGAAAGAACAAATTCAAGAAAGGGATGCACAGTGATAGTGTCATGAATAGAGCTAATGGATATTAGTGATATAGTGTATAATGAATAGTCATGCATTCTCTTAGAGTTAAACAGTTATTTTTCTAACACAAGCACCATGATGGTGTTGTGCTACGTACTGCTGACCCACAAGGGAACTGGTATCAACACATAACTCCAGTTCTTAAATCTTTACACTGGCTCCCAGTTAACTTTAGGGCAGATTTCAAAATCCTCCTTTTAACATATAAATTCTTAAATGGCCGAGGTCCATCTTGCTTGTCTGAACTTATCATGACTTACAAAGCAGAACGCACATTAAGATCTCAAAATGGCAGTCTGCTTATGATTACAAGGATTAATAAAATAACAGTGGGAGGTCGAGCTTTTAGTTACAGGGCCCCTAAACTGTGGACTGGTCTGCCTGCTACTATAAGAGATGCCCCTTCGGTCTCAGGTTTTAAATCCCAGCTGAAGACTCACGACTTCAGTTTAGCACACCCTGACTAGAGCTGCTGATTAACTGTACAGACTTCATCTCTGTTGTTAGTCATTAGCACTAAAACATAAGTAACATGATAGTTATAATTTGATACTAACCCTCAACTGTTCTGTTTCTCTTCTCGGTACTCAAATGTGGCACTTGGTGCCACTGCCCACCTGCCAAGTTGTTTTGCCTGCCTAAGGAAATTCATCTCTGATGGAGGATCGCAGGAATCATCAGGTAGAGGAGTTATTTCATCAGATTAGCTGGCCCAGTGCTGATTCAGCTGTGGAATGGCCAAATGGGGGATACAGCTTGATGACCGAGGTCTCCAGGACTCTGAATAAATCCTATTATGTGATATCATCAACTGTTGAATTCTTCCATGTACTTGTAATATTTCTATTGCACTGTTATATTGTTTTGAGGATTACTTGTGTTCTGCTCTGTGTATTGTATTGTATTGTATTGACCCCCTTTTTTGACACCCACTGTATGCTCAACCTACCTGGAAAGGGGTCTCTCTTTGAACTGCCTTTCCCAAGGTTTCTTCCATTTTTTTTCCCTAAAAGGGGAAAGGGGGTTTATTTATTTTCTTCTTTGAGAGTCAAGGCAGGGGAGCTGTCAAAAGGCAGTGCCTGTTAAAGCCCATTGCGGCACTTCTTGTGTGATTTTGGGCTATATAAAAATAAATTGTATTGCATTGTATTGTATTGTGTGGCATTTCTGTGCTTCCGCAAGATCGTTAAAGATATTTGGTGAGAACTCCAGCTTCCTTCCACATCCCAAAGATGTGCTGGTTAATAAGACTGGCAATTCTAAAGGTCCCAAGTCTTTAACGATTCAGACAATTACAAAATGTTTATAATCCTATGCATGGAGCGGACCAAAATTAGTTAATTAGAAATTTGGAAAAATGTGTATGGCCTCAATTTATGTAGTAACATTCCTAGAGTTATTAAAAAGAGAGTATTTGAATAGCATAGCCAGCATGGCCCACATTCAGTGCCAGTATCAGTCAGACTGAGCGTGTGCTCTGCGATGAACTGTCAGGTTTCAGAGAGCTCCATTGAATGATAGGATAACCTCCAGCTTTCTCCTGGCCCTGTAAAAGAAATAGCGGGTTCACAAAATAGAAAGATTGAGATTAGAGGTTTGAGGTTGTATGCTAAGGATTTCTTTTTAAATAGCACCACAAAAACCCCTTGTTAGTTAAACAGTAACCTTGTTTGATGCTTCCAGGCTTCTTCTACAATACATTATGTATTTTTCTCGTTTCAAGTATATTTTACCCTTAAATGTATCAGACATGGTGTTCGCACCATGGCTAAGGACCAAGGCATTTGTTAATTGGTTCTTCTTTTCTTTTGTTTTATTAACTGAGCGTCTGTCCTTTCACTTATTGACACGAGACTGTACTGTACCTGTCAACAGACTATGCAATCCTCTTACTTATTGTAGTGTTTCACAAATATATGACTAAAAGGAATAGATTAGACAGACCCTAGGGATTTGAGTAAAAATAAATCTGTAGAGTTTCCCTTTTTTGACACAAAGTAAAGAGGTTAGATGTGACTTTAAATCAAAGCACTGGTTGTAAAGGCTTGTGTATTTACTTAGGCTTTTCAGCTTTATTCCTCGGGGATGTGCCTTTTAAACTAATTAGGCCCAGACCATGACTGAAATGATACAAAAATATGGAACCCCAGCATACCCTTCTGTCCAATTGTATCTCGGCATGTTTATGAGTGGAAGAGTTATTTATTCTGTAGCAGAGGAAAGGCAAAATAAATCAAGTGCCACCGGAGATAAATCGAACTTTGAGCTTTTTTTTTTTTTTAAAACGTATCGTCTAAGACTTGTTTCAAAATGTCTCAGTGCATATAATAAATGAAATGACACAGAAGAAACGACAAATATGTTTGGCTTAGGACTCACTCGGAAGCTGCATCTGTAATGTGGAATAATGATTTTTTTTCTGCTTTTCACGTTATTGAAATTTTAAATCACAGTTTACACCACTTCACTGTGATCTCTCACTAAGAGGAAATAACTGTTTAGAGAGAAACAAATTCTTAGATTTAATACACGTTTGGATTAAAAGCCACAAACACTGTATTGCAAAAACTGAAATTTGAAACTGCAGTTTCCACAAATTCACAGTGATGGCTCATTAAGTGGAAATAAAAAAAATTGTTTTAACAATACTGGGTACCAAAACAATATGCAGTAGGTAATATTAAATTGAACAAATCTGTTATTCAGAATGGGCGGCATGGTGGCGCAGTGGTAGCACTGCTGCCTCACAGTTAGGAGACCCGGGTTCGCTTCATCGGTCCTCCCTGCATGGAGTTTGCATGTTCTCTCCATGTCTTCGTGGGTTTCCTCCCACAGTTCAAAGACATGCAGGTTAGGTGCATTAGCGATTCTAAATTGTCCCTAGTGTGGGTGTGTGTGTGGGCTGGCGCTCTGCCCGGTTTCTGTTTCCCGCCTTGCGCCCTGTGTTCGTCTGGATTGGCTCCAGCATGACCCTGTGTTAGGATATAGCAGGTTTGAGAGTGACTAACTGACTGTTATTCAGAATCAGTTGTGATAATGTAAGAACCTCAGGCTCATCTACTCATGCTATAAACACGAATCTCCCTTTAGCTCGATTGGGTAAGCGCTTTCTGTTTTCTTTTTTTTTTTTTTTTGTGAGAGCTTCTGATTTGAATCCCAGCAACAGCTCTGACTTTCTCCTCAGAGGGATCTGATCACAGAGCTTCAGCCCACCTGTAGAGGAAATTAGTGAAAGATTCTGTCCGAATCCAGCGCATCACAATGATACCATGGGGCCGGCATGCCAACAGAGCATTAAAAAGGAAGCAGGATGCTTCACCGTGTGCCATTGTGTGATGGACATGGCTGACTGCTTTGGATACCTCTGACTGCAGACCTCTGGGGATTTTGGCTCATAATGCTGAATCAGCTCAGTCATGTAAATGTGGCTTCTTATTGTATGCTATTTCCTGGTTTTGTTTTGTAATATCTTGCATGTTGTATATACTATGTCTGTATTATGTGTTTGAATGAGGCATGTGAAGAGTTTTCTATAATTCTGATGCTTCTTTCTTTTTTTTTTTTTTAACTTTTCTGCTGTTTTCTTAAAATTTAACACTAATATGATCTTTTCTTTCAATTTTGTGCATCATTTTATTATATCCTGTTGCTTTTCTCCTTCTGATCCACTTTATTTTATCAGATATTAACCCCAACCTCAGAATACAGAAAAATCCTGCAATAAAATACATTGAAGAACACACACACACACATATATATATATATTTGTAAATATAAGCTAAAAATGTATTGTGTATATATGGATGAACATTAGGGGTACGGTGGCACAGTGGTAGCGCTGTTGCCTCACAATTAGGAGACCTGGGTTCGCTTCCCGGGTCCTCCCTACATGGAGTTTGCGTGTTTGCATGTGGGTTTCCTCCGGGTGCTCCAGTTTCCTCCCACAGTCCAAAGACATGCTGGTTAGGTGCATTGGTGATCCTAAACTATCCCTAGTGTGGGAATGTGTGCCCTGCGGTGAGCTGGCGCCCTCCCCCGGGTTCATTTCCTGCCTTGCGCCCTGTGTTGGCTGGGATTGGCTCCAGCTAACCCCCGTGAATCTGTAGTTAGGACATAGCGGGTTGGACACTGACTGACATTAGCGTTAAAGTAAACATGTGAAGGGGATCGTTCACAGCTGGTTAAGTTTGCCAAAGATACCAAGATAGGTGGATTGGCAGATAATTGAGAACCTGTTGAATCATCACAGAGGGACTTGGCAGATGAAAATTAATGTCTGTAAATGTAAATTATTACACGTAGGAAGTAAAAATGTTATGTTTGAATACACAATGGGCGGTCGGAAAATTGAGAGTACACCTTATGAGAAGGATTTAGGAGTCATAGTGGACTCTACACTATCAACTGCCAGACAGTATTCAGAAGTCATTAAGAAGGCTAACAGAATTAATCCACTGCATTCACTGAAGAGTGTCATCTCCAGGCAGAGGAGCAGCTTCAGTGACACACTGCTGTCACCACCCTGCTCCACTGACAGACTTAGGAGATCGTTCCTCCCCCACACTATGCGACTCTTCAATTCCACCCGGGAGTGTAAACATTAATATTATACAAAGTTATTGTCTGTTATACCTGCAATTTAATCACTCTTTGATGTAATATTGTTTTTATCAGTATACTGCTGCTGGAGTATGTGAATTTCCCCTTGGGATTAATAAAGTATCTATCTATCTATCTATCTATCTATCTATCTATCTATCTATCTATCTATCTATCTATCTATCTATCGTTTTTGTAGCATGCAGCTACCTTGATCCTCCTAATGAAAGAACCATTTTAGCTAGTGCGGTTTTGTTTAACCTAACTCCACTGCAAAATAAAGAAAAGAAAAGTACATTTAATGCTTAGCAATTCTGGATTTAGTAATAATAATTCTTGACATTTATATATGGATTTTCTCACTGTTCAAAGAGCTTTTTCTTCTATGAGCACGTTCATTTTCAAGAATTATTATTTTGACAAAGTCTTTTGCTTGGCTTGGCCCATCCTCTGTTCAAGACAATCGCTGCTCGGGATAAATGAAGGTAACCTTGGATCATACATCTGCTTCTGCTACCGGTGGAGTGTTAGCACATTCTACTTACAGTGGTGTGAAAAACTATTTGCCCCCTTCCTGATTTCTTATTCTTTTGCATGTTTGTCATACAAAATGTTTCTGATCATCAAACACATTTAACCATTAGTCAAATATAACACAAGTAAACACAAAATGCAGTTTTTAAATGATGGTTTTTGTATTATTTAGGGAGAAAAAAAAATCCAAACCTACATGGCCCTGTGTGAAAAAGTAATTGCCCCCTGAACCTAATAACTGGTTGGGCCACCCTTAGCAGCAATAACTGCAATCAAGCGTTTGCGATAACTTGCAATGAGTCTTTTACAGCGCTCTGGAGGAATTTTGGCCCACTCATCTTTACAGAATTGTTGTAATTCAGCTTTATTTGAGGGTTTTCTAGCATGAACCACCTTTTTAAGGTCATGCCATAGCATCTCAATTGGATTCAGGTCAGGACTTTGACTAGGCCACTCCAAAGTCTTCATTTTGTTTTCTTCAGCCATTCAGAGGTGGATTTGCTGGTGTGTTTTGGGTCATTGTCCTGTTGCAGCACCCAAGATCGCTTCAGATTGAGTTGACGAACAGATGGCTGGACATTCTCCTTCAGGATTTTTTGGTAGACAGTAGAATTCATGGTTCCATCTATCACAGCAAGCCTTCCAGGTCCTGAAGCAGCAAAACAACCCCAGACCATCACACTACCACCACCATATTTTACTGTTGGTATGATGTTCTTTTTCTGAAATGCTGTGTTCCTTGTATGCCAGATGTATAGGGACATTTGCCTTCCAAAAAGTTCAACTTTTGTCTCATCAGTCCACAAGGTATTTTCCCAAAAGTCTTGGCAATCATTGAGATGTTTCTTAGCAAAATTGAGACGAGCCCTAATGTTCTTTTTGCTTAACAGTGGTTTGCGTCTTGGAAATCTGCCATGCAGGCCGTTTTTGCCCAGTCTCTTTCTTATGGTGGAGTCGTGAACACTGACCTTAATTGAGGCAAGTGAGGCCTGCAGTTCTTTAGACGTTGTCCTGGGGTCTTTTGTGACCTCTCGGATGAGTCGTCTCTGCGCTCTTGGGGTAATTTTGGTCGGCCGGCCACTCCTGGGAAGGTTCACCACTGTTCCATGTTTTTGCCATTTGTGGATAATGGCTCTCACTGTGGTTCACTGGAGTCCCAAAGCTTTAGAAATGGCTTTATAACCTTTACCAGACTGATAGATCTCAATTACTTCTGTTCTCATTTGTTCCTGAATTTCTTTGGATCTTGGCATGATGTCTAGCTTTTGAGGTGATTTTGGTCTACTTCTCTGTGTCAGGCAGCTCCTATTTAAGTGATTTCTTGATTGAAACAGGTGTGGCAGTAATCAGGCCTGGGGGTGGCTACGGAAATTGAACTCAGGTGTGATACACCACAGTTAGGTGATTTTTAACAAGGGGCAATTACTTTTCACACAGGGCCATGTAGGTTTGGATTTTTTTTCTCCCTAAATAATAAAACCATCATTTAAAAACTGCATTTTGTGTTTACTTGTGTTATATTTGACTAATGTTTAAATGTGTTTGATGATCAGAAACATTTTGTGTGACAAACATGCAAAAGAATAAGAAATCAGGAAGGGGGCAAATAGTTTTTCACACCACTGTATGCTTGAATGGATTTTTTAGAACATAAGAAATTTAACAAATGAGAGGAGACCATTCAGTCCATCAAACCCATTTGTTTGTCTGTCCCAATATTTCATCCAGATTTTTCTTAAAGTTTGACTAGGTTTTTGCATCAACTCCATGTCTCAGTAGTTTGCACTTTCGTCCCACAACTCTTTGCATAATGAAGTGCTTCATGGCTTCTGTTTTAATAATAATAATAATTCTTCACATTTGTATAGCATTTGTCTGACTATTCAAAGCATTTCAGTGAGTGGAGAGCCCCTTCAACCAGCACTAATGTGTAGCAACCACCTGGATAATACAATACAATTTATTTCTGTATAGCCCAAAATCACACAAGAAGTGCAACAATGGGCTTTAACAGGCCCTGCCTCTTGACAACAACTCCTCAATACAGCATAAAAATAAACATTTTACAAGTACAGAGTAGAATTTAACAGTAGATAATATCACATAATATGATTTGGATTTGTTTAGAGTCCTGGAGACCTCAGCCATCAAGCTGCCTCCCCCATTTGGCCATTCCACAGTTGAAACAGCACTGGGCCAGCCAATGAAAGGACCCCTCTTTCCCACGATTCCTGTGATCTTCCATCAGGGATGACTTTTCCTTAGGCAAGCAAAACAACTTGGCAGGTGGGCCGTGGCACCGAGTGCCACATTTGAGTACCAAGAAGAGAAACAGAATAGGTGAGGGTTAGTATCAAATTATAACGATCATGTTACTTATGTTTTAGTGCTAATGACTAACAACAGAGATGCAGTCTGTACAGTTAATCAGCAGCTCTAGTCAGGGTGTGCTAAACTGAAGTCGTGAGTCTTCAGCCGGGATTTAAAAGCTGAGACCAAAGGGGCATCTCTTATAGTAGCAGGCAGACCAGTCCACAGTTTAGGGGGTCCTGTAACTAAAAGTTTGACCTCCCACTGTTATTTTATTAATCCTTGGAATCATAAGCAGACAGCATCTTGAGATCTTAATGTGCACTCAGGTTTGTAAGTCATGATACGTTCAGACAAGTAAGCCGGACCTCGGCCATTTAAGGCCTTATATGTTAAAAGGAGGATTTTGAAATCTGCCCTAAACTTAACTGAGAGCCAGTGTAAAGATTTAAGAACTGGAGTTATGTGTTCATACTTTCTTGTTCTTGTAATAATTCTGGTGCTGGATTAACTGGTGGCTGTATAAAGAACCGTTTGAACGGTAGTCAATCCTACTAGAAATAAATGCAGGAATTAATTTCTCAGAATCTTATTTATTTAGAAAGCGCCTTAATTTCCCAACATTTTTAAGACTGAAGAAACATGATTTTGGACAACTTTAAATGACCTGCTAGAGTCAAAGATAACTCCTAGATTTCAGGCTGATTCGATGAAATTAATGGTGATTCCAACTGAGTTAAATGATGACAGAATATTGTTGTGATCAGCGTCATTCCCTCCAACAATTAACATCTCTGTTTTATCTGTGTTTAAAGACAAGTAGTTCTCATCCATCCACTCCTTTAATTCACTAACACAACTAATTAAAGACAACATCGGAGAAACTTCATTTGATCTAAAAGAAAGGTATGACTGGGTGTTTTTTAAGCACAGTGTCCCATCACTGCACTGGCGCGTTTGGATCCACATTCAGACCACAGATTAAGCGGCCCCTGCTGGCCTCACCAACACCTCTTCTAGCAGCAACCCAAGCTTTTTCTAGATGGTCTGCCATCCAAGTACTGGCCAGGCCTAAATGTGCTTAGATTCAGGTGGATGCCCTCTTCTGAAGTGCTTGTAATATGGCTATGGCTAACATAAACAATGAAAATGGTCAATACAAACCAATTTCAATGGATAGTTTTATGGCTGTTAATACAAGCAACAGCACTGCCATGGCTGAATTGTTAGCTTCAGTTCTCCCGCACAGAAGTGCTTATGTGTCCTGAAAAGTGGCAGCTCTGTGTGATACTTGTCAGAAGTTCAAGGTGGCGCAGCTTTTGTTTGCAGATTGTTTGTTCCTGTACTGTATGACGCAACTCATTTACTTTTGATATTCATTTACTGTGTGATGGCTGTCACCATTAATGTCTGTGATATTTGTTTGCATTTATTTTCCAATTACCACAGTGCCATTTTGAACTTATTATGGTTTCTCCACTGTTTTCCTATGAAGTCAGTAGATGGATTGGGAGAGCATGGGGAGGTCTTGAGGTTACTGAAAAGGGGAGTGTGGCACCCCCGATATCTCTGCAAAAGGACGGAGGTCCAAGTCTTTAGAATCCTGGTGCTTCCTGTTTTGCTATATAGTTGTGAGACATGGATGCTCTCCAGTGACATGAGATGAAGACTGGACTCCTTCTGTACTGCGTCTCCTCAGAGAATCCTTGGGTACCGCTGGTTTGACTTTGTGTTGCTCACAGAGTCCCACATGAGGCATATTACCTGCATTGTGAGGGAACATCAGTTACGGCACTACGGCCATGTAGCGCAATTCCCTCGAGGGTAATCCATCTCACAGGACCTGAGCATCTGGACCAGGCCAAGGAGATTGCCCACGTAACACCTGGCTGAGGCAGATAGAGGGTCATTTCTGAATGGTGGGACTGGACCACGTGTCTACCTGGGGGGTTGCCAACCGGGATCCCGAGCTGTTTAGTCATGTGGTAGGTACGGCAACACGCTGTACCAGTGCATGCTCCCCAACCTGACCCGACTTCTCCATTATATAACACCTCACACTGTTCCATTGTGGTGCTGAGGTGTCACCCGCTGCACTCGGGTCCCAATCCGGGAGTTTCTTCATGTGGTGGGTGTGACAATGCGCTATAAGCACATACTCCCAACCTCTTCTCTCCTGCTCCTTTACAATTTTGTTTGCTTGCTGTTATTGTTTATCGCTGGTGCTGTAACTTCTATAGTGTGACTGACATTTTCTGGTGTTTCAGGTGGATGCCCTCTTCTGAAGTGCTTGTGCTATGGCAATGGCTAACATAAACAATGAAAATGGTCAATACAAACCAATTTCAATGGATAGCTTTATGACTGTTAATACAAGTAACAGCACTGCCATGGCTGAATTGTTAGCTTCAGCTCTCCCGCACAGAAGTGCTTATGTCTTTATCGTTTGCAACTAGTGCAGAATGCAGCTGCTAGAATCCTAACTAGGAAAAGAAAATCCGAACACATTTCTCCAGTTTTAATGTCACTACACTGGTTACCTGTGTCATTCAGGATTGACTTTAA
Source organism: Polypterus senegalus (assembly GCF_016835505.1). NCBI lineage: Eukaryota > Metazoa > Chordata > Cladistia > Polypteriformes > Polypteridae > Polypterus > Polypterus senegalus. The sequence goes on from NC_053168.1 coordinate 15,510,491, forward strand.
AATTCTGCTTATGGTTTATAAAGCCTTAAATAATCTCGCCCCATCTTATATATCGGAATGTCTGACACCTTATTATCCAAATTGTAACCTCAGATCCTCAAATGAGTGTCTCCTTAGAATTCCAAGAACAAAACTTAAAAGAAGTGGTGAGGCGGCCTTCTGCTGCTATGCACCTAAAATCTGGAATAGCCTGCCAATAGGAATTCGCCAGGTTGATACAGTAGAGCACTTTAAAACACTGCTGAAAACACATTACTTTAACATGGCCTTTTTATAACTTCATTTTAATCGTAATTTAACTTAATCCTGATACTCTGTATGTTCAATTCATCATAACAACTATTCATGGTGGCTCTAAAATCGGTACTGACCCCTACTCTCTTTTCTGTTTCTTTTTCCGGTTTCTTTGTGGTGGTGGCCTGCGCCACCTCCACCTACTCAAAGCTTCATGATGCTCCAACAATGATGGACGGATTAAAAGGAAGAAGTCTACGTGACCATCATCATCATCAAGCCCTTCCGTGAGAATCCTAAATCCAAAGACGACTGTTTCATTTATGTTAGGTAGAATGCCCAGAGGGGACTGGGCGGTCTCATGGTCTGGAATCCCTACAGATTTTATTTTTTCTCCAGCCGTCTGGAGTTTTTTTGTTTTTTCTGTCCCCCCTGGCCATTGAACCTTACTCTTATTCGATGTTAATTAATGTTGATTTATTTTATTTTCTTACTGTGTCTTTCATTTTTCTATTCTTTAATATGTAAAGCACTTTGAGCTACTGATTGTATGAAATGTGCTATATAAATAAATGTTGTTGTTGTTGTTGTTGTTATGTGTCCTGAAAAGTGGCAGCTCTGTGTGATACTTGTCAGAAGTTCAAGGTGGCGCAGCTTTTGTTTGCAGATTGTTTGTTCCTGTACTGTATGACGCAACTCATTTACTTTTGATATTCATTTACCGTGTGATGGCTGTCACCATTAATGTCTGTGATATTTGTTTGCATTTATTTTCCAATTACCACAGTGCCATTTTGAACTTATTATGGTTTCTCCACCGTTTTCCTATGAAGTCAGCAGATGGATTGGGAGAGCATGGGGAGGTCCTGAGGTTGCTGGAAAGAGGTGTGTGGCACCCCCAATATCTCTGCAAAAGGACGGAGGTCCAAGTCGTTAGAGTTCTGGTGGTTCCTGTTTTGCTATATGGTTGTGAGACATGGACGCTCTCCAGTGACCTGAGATGAAGACTGGACTTCTTCTGTACTGTGACTCCTCAGAGAATCCTTGGGTACCGCTGGTTTGACTCCCACATGAGGCGCATTACCTGCATTGTGAGGGAGCATCAGTACAGCACTACGGCCATGTAGTGCTGCACTCGGGTCCCAATCCAGGAGTTTCTTCATGTGGTGGGTGTGACAATGCGCTATAAGCACATACTCCCAACTTCTCCTCTCCTGCTCCTTCGCCATTTTGTTTGCTTGCTGTTATTGTTTATCGCTGGTGCTGTAACTCCTATAGCGTGATTGACATTTTCTGGTGTTTCACTGAGAGGCCCACAGCTATAAACGTTGGTGGTGTATCCTAGCATTGAGTTCAAATAAAACAACTTTTACTCCTCACGGTTATTTTGACACTTTGATTTTTTTTGGCTTTTTGATTTGTGCTTTTATCTTGATTTTTGTTTTCACTTAGGCAAGAAATTTGATCTGTTATTTTTTTTTTTACATTAGCTTTGTTGTCTGACTCTCCATTTTGTCTTTCCCTTTGATCTCCCAATCCATTCGTACTTGTCCTTTTAACGATGAGTGCCAATTTGTTGCCTTCAGGCACAGTAATGACATTCACTTTACTTAAGTTGTGCATTGTGTACTGCCAGAGTAAGATTTCAGTATTTAGCCAACAAAGTAGAATTAGCAGGACCTCCGATGACCACTTTGTACTTTGCATGCTGAAATTACAATAAAATAAACAACATTAATGATGACGATTGAATGCATTGCGTTCATCTTGTATTGCGAGTGTGTAAATTCTTTACATGCAGGTTTTCACGCTGGTGCAGCACCACTTCAGGTTGCTGCTGACGAAACTCCACAAGAAGCTGTAATGAAATTGTTCAAAATTTAATTTACGATAGCCTTCTCAGTGCAGTTTTCTTACTTATTTCTCACCCTTGTAGCGTTTTTCATCCATCCATCCATTATCCAACCCTAACTACAGGGTCACGGGGGTCTGCTGGAGCCAATCCCCGCCAACACAGGGCGCAAGGCAGAAAAAAAACCCTGGGCAGGGCACCAGCCCACCGCAGGGTGCGCACACACAGACCAAGCACACACCAGGGACAATGTAAGATCGCCAATGCACCTAACCTGCATGTCTTTGGACTGTGGGAGGAAACGGAGCCCACGGAGGAAACCCACACAGGCACGGGGAGAACATGCAAACTCAATGCAGGGAGGACCAGGAAAGTAAACCCAGGTCTCCTCATTGTGAGGCAGCAACGCTACCCACTGCGCCACAGTGCCGCCTGTAGCGTTTTTGATTGTGCAAATTCTGAATATTACAACGGTTGGTTATTTGCACTTATCTTTACCAATTTTATACCTTTATTTTACCATCTTGTTTTTTGGCAGCCCCCTGTTACCTTAATAAAGACCCAGATATGCGTGGTTCCCAATGTCATTAGAGTAACGGGGAAGAAGGTTGTTACTCTGTTCCAGTGCCAGTAAGAAGCCCATTTGAAGCCCTGGTTGGGGTTGAAGGATGTCACTCCTTGTTGTCCATAGTGGGTAGTTGGTATTATTAGACTTGGAGGGTGAGGGGTGTTCCCCCTCGGTGTTCAGATCATCCACCTCTACAATCGCACAAATGGCACCCCTTTGTGCATATATCACAGACTTTAAGGAGTGTGTGCCCCTTTTACTTTTACTTTCATAAATGGCACTCACTCAGTATTTTCAAAGTTCAACGACTGGGGATTTACTTTCATTAATGGCTCCCACTTATTATTATCATATTCTATAGGGTGGTCCAGATCTAATTATGCAATTTTCATTACACTATAACTTATTAAGTTTATTATATAGAGAATCACCCGAAAAATCCCGGACCATCGAGAAGTGTGCGAACTGACGACATGAAGAATCGTCTTTGTGCTGAACTGGAATCGTCCCCGCATAAATCAAAGTCATCCAGACGATCTGGATCTGCATAATTAGATCTGGACCACCCTAAACAACTCAGGTGGGGATCAGTGTCTGGAGTGCCCACATTTCCACAAAAGCAAGCAGCAGCCATTTGTGTACATAGCATGGACATTATTATTATACTTCTACAACTTCCCCATCGGTGTGCAGAGCTCATGCCCCCATCAGTTACAACAACAAAAATGACATTTATTTTTAGAGCACATTTTCTTACAAATGGTGTTGCTTAAAGTGCTTTAGAAGATGAAGAAAGAAAAGTTAATATGAAACAAAAATAAGATTAGGCAATACAAAGTAGCAAAGAACAAAGGAAGGTCAGATGGCCAGGAGGACAGAAAATAAAAACCAAAATCTGCAGGGGTTCCAAGGGCAAGAGACCACCCTGCCCCCAGTGGGCTTTCTACCTGACATAAATGATCACAATCAGTCGTTATGGCTTTCAGGATTTACATGAAAGAAACTGACGACAAACCCCTGGCTCTGCTTTGGTCTCGCGTCTATCTAATATTGTGGACAAAAACATTTCTCAGGTGATTCTTTTTAGTATTGTTCTTGGTCTTCTTGTTAATTCATTTTTGGCATGTCCTTCTGACTGTGATTATTGGTTCTCATTTAAGAGTTTTCATGCTTGTATTATAGCATTCCAGTTATAATCCTTACTTGCCTCTCGACTACATCGTTTCTCCTGATTCTTACTTTCTTTGTTACTATTTTTATACAGCTTTTCGAACTGCCACCTTATCATTTTGAATAACTTATAATAACTGAGGTTAATCAGTGCCTCTGCTTTTACAGACATGGTTTAAAACTGACCATTATTATTGCCCCCCCCCCAAATATAAAACATATACTAGGTGATGAATCCTGGGCCTGTCTTCTTTTTTCTTCATCATTTTCCACTTTTAATGGGCTCCTCCCATATAAATTGGTCCTGTAACTCCTCCTCAGTCAGACACTTTTCCTTCAGATCGTCTTTTATTTTATCCATCCACGTCCACTTTGGCTTCCCTCACTTTCTCTTCCCCTGTACTTCCATCCCCATCACTCTTTTGCCCACATATTCATTGTCTCACCTCATTACGCGTCCCTACCACTTCAACCGTCATTCCCGTACTTTCTTAGATATCACTCCCACTTTTGTTGTACTTTTGGTTGTCTCATTTCTTATTCTTTCCTTTTGTGTAACTCTACACATCCATCTCAACATTCTCATTTTGGCCACATCTAAGGTCTTCTTCTGTGTCCCCTTTATTCTCCATGTCTCAGCTCCATACGTCATTGTTGTTCTTATCACTACTTTAAAGACCTTACATTTAAACTTTGCCTTAATCCTCCCAATACCTTCTTCCAATTGTTCCATCCACAATGCACTCTCTGCATCAATAGCTCTCCCAGTAGGCTAACTTCTGAATCCTGATCATCATTAAACCTCACATATTCTGTCTTCTTCTTCCTTTTTTTCTTCAATCATCTGTCTTCAAAAGGCCTTCTCCATTCTTTCAACTTCCTCTCCAGTTCCTTCTTTTCTGGTGCTATACAACACAATGACTTCTATAAAAAAAAGCCTGCACCAGGGGATTGGTCTTTTATCCCATCACTCAACCCATCCATAACCAGATCAGTGAGGCAAGGACTTCAAGAAGACCCCTGGTGTAGACCTACTTGAACTGGGATATTGTCTGCTACCCCAACACTGCTCGTTTAACCTGACACCTCACTCTCTCATACATATGGCGGAGTGGTGGCTCTGAGGCTAGGGCAGCACTCCACTGGCAATCGGAAGGTTGCCGGTTCCAATTCCATAATCGCCAAAAGTGACTCTGCTTCGTTGGGCCCCTGGGGAAGGCCCTTAACCTGCAATTGCTCCATCCTGGGTATTCAACCTGCAGGGAAAAACCTGGGGGTTGGTGGCAGAATTGGCACTCCAGCCACCATTAAAAACCTCACACTGGTTCCATTCCATCTGAATTAGTGTGGAGCTATGGTGTCACCTGTTGCATGGCTGCACTCGGGTCCTAATCTGGGATCTTGAGTTGGTGTGTTGTATCAGCGCGTGCTCCTAATCTCTCTCACTCTCTAATACATATCCTGGACAAACCTCACATACTTCTCTTCCTCTCCTTTATTTCTCATGCACCTCCAGACCCCTTGACATGGCACTCTATCCTAAGCCTTCTCCAAATCACTAAACACCATATGTCTTTCTCAATGCTTCTATAAGAGCTATCTCAATGCAAAGACTGCTTCAGCCGTTCCTCTCTCAGACATGAAACCGAACTGCTCCTCCCTTATAGTGGTTTCTTCTCTAAGCCTTCACTCTATAACTCTTTCCAAAATTGCATGAGACATCAGTTTACTTGAGTATAAGTAAAACTACCTTACTGGAAAATCGTGTCATTTTCTAGCTACCATAGGGAACAAAGCTTGAAAGAACCCTGGACAGGGTGCCAGTCCATCACACACACACACACACACACACGAGTCAATTTAGCATTGCCAATTCACCTAACCTGCATATCTTTGGAGTGTGGAAGAAAACCCATGCAGACGCAAGGAAAACATGCAAACTCCAGGCAGGGAAGATCTGGGAAGCGAATGCAGGTCACCATACTTTTTCATATTTTTTTTGTTTCATTTGATATACTTTATTAATCCCAGAGAGAAAATTGCCTTGTTACATGACCTTTGGGGGTCAAAGTGCAGGATAATCTCTGAGTCAAATTGTCCATCTTGGGCTACCTCTGATCCCAGATATTTAAATTTATCCATATCTAGGCCTATACATAGGTTAAATGTTGGTTATAAATAAATCTCATCTGCCTTAGCAATGAAAGACAGGCTAGGATCTTTTATGATTTTGTGCCACTTGCGGTGAATGTGTGGGCTGCTGGTTCAAGCAAAATAATAAAACGATTCATGCAACGGGTGTGATCTCTTTATTTAAATAGACAGGATTGTGTCAGCAAGAAATGATGTACACATCAGAAATTCCAACAAATTAATGATTTTTGTTTTACTATTACATGCCACCATATTTTTTAAGATTCTAAATTTATTTAAAATGTGTGTCAAATAACTAACTAACAGTAAAAATGGAAGTTATTGTGTAGGTTATTTTTGGGCTATCAATAGTATTTTGGAGTCAGTCGGTTAACCTTTACTATTAGCGTTCTCTTCTATTTCTGTTATTGAAAGTATCAAAAAAGGGTCTTTCTTTCAAAATCAAAAATGAAAGTAAAAAAGGTTGTCATGGAGATGTGCCACCTGTTCCTGACAGAGCAGCAGTGTGGTTTAGTGGTGTGCACCTAGCATTTTACCAGGACTCCCTGTACAGGCCAAGAGATTTCATTTTTTTTTTGTTTTTCTTCTTCCACTGCATTGTAAGTTAAGCATATTGTCTGCAGCATTCTTGAGCCTACTTAATTAAATCAAGGAGCAAAGGGTCATTGGGAGAATATGCAAAGTATACGTAGATAGTGATAGATTGTAAGAACCGAATGATTCTGATTTGATGGGCAGCAGCACAAAACAGTGCATCAATGGTGGTAGATACTACACCACTGTGCTGTCCTATTTAACAACGAGCGTCACAATGTTATTTAAAAGCCACTGTGACAGGTAAAAGTATGTGAACCATTTTAAATTACATAGTTTTCCGCATAAACTGGTCATAAAATATGATCAGAAGTGCAGAAAATATAATATGCTTAAGCTAGTAACACACAAACAATTCTAACCAATAATGTCTTTATTGAACGTACCCATCAAACATTCATAGTGTGTTGCGGTTAAAGTAAGTGAGACCATGGATTTACTAAATGGTTGAACCATCTTTGGCTACAATAATCTCTGACAAGTGCTTTCAGTAACTGTGAATCAGACCTGTGCTATATTCAGGAGGACTTTTGGATCATTCTTTGTTACAGGATTGTTTGAATTCAGCCAGCAAGACCAAGGAGCTGGTGGTGGATTTTAGGAGGCCCAGGCCCCTCATGGACCCTGTGATCATCAGAGGTGACTGTGTGCAGAGGGTGCAGACCTTTAAATATCTGGGAGTGCAGCTGGATGACAAATTGGATTGGACTGCCAATACTGATGCTCTATGTAAGAAAGGTCAGAGCCGACTATACTTTATTAGAAGGTTGGCATCCTTCAACATCTGCAATAAGATGCTGCAGATGTTCTACCAGACGGTTGTGGCAAGTGCCCTCTTCTACGCGGTGGTGTGCTGGGGTGGCAGCATAAAGATGAAAGACGCCTCACGCCTGGACAAACTTGTTAAGAATACAGGCTCTATTGTAGGAGTAAAGTTGGACAGTTTAACATCTGTGGCAGAGCGACGGGCATTAAGCAAACTCCTGTCAATCATGAAGAATCCACTGCATCCACTGAACAGGATCATCTCCAGACAGAGGAGTAGCTTCAGTGACAGACTTTTGTCACCGTCCTGCTCCACTGACAGACTGAGGAGATCGTTCCTCCCCCACACTATGTGACTCTTCAATTCCACCCGGGGGAGTAAATGCGAACATTACTCAAAGTTATTGTCTGCTTTTACATGCATTTTTATTACTATTTAATTTAATATTGTTTTTTTTTTTTTTTATCAGTATACTACTGCTGGATTATGTGAATTTCCCCTTGGGATTAATAAAGTATCTCTATCTATCTATCTATCTATCTATCTATCTATCTATCTATCTATCTATCTATCTATCTATCTATCTATCTACTTAGGTGTACAGTCATTTACCCAACACTAGTTCAGCATAACGGTTCTCAACCGCAATTCTTTCGATCACGTCATCATCAAGAAATAATTTCAAGTAAGTAAATGAATCGTGGCTGTCAACATTCACTTTTATTCCTGGCTGCCCTAAAAAATGAGGTGGTGCTGGTTTATTTGAAGAAAATGGTCAACAGAGACCCAAACGCAAGCATCACTTTCAGATTCACCAGAATCACTTTTGGTTTCACCGTCCATTTCAATTTCACTGCGTGAAGATCGATTCATTTCGCCATCACTGCTGACGAGAGGCTCCTCAACATTGTTGTTTGTATCACTGTCAACAGCATGCATCACTGCTACTGAAAAACATTTCTTATGAGATGACTGAGACAAAGAGAAAAGGGAACTACACCATTGCCCAGGGTCAAATGATGCAAAGGACACCACAAAAAGGTTTGGAGTATCCACCCTGTATACTTGAAGATTTGGTAGAGCAAAGTCCACAATTCAACTGAACTGAAAATGCACAAAATGGCATTTTTAAAGCTGGTTAGAGGAAGTGATGTCAACAGGACCAGAACCTGAAGTTATGTCATCGGGTCCTGAACTGGAAGTGACATCATCGAGCACAGGCTGAATTTCCTGCAGTTGGTCTGCAGAAGAAAGTAAGGTTCAGTGCACCCCTTGGTCCAGCATAGTATTATCTATCTATCTATCTATCTATCTATCTATCTATCTATCTATCTATCTATCTATCTATCTATCTATCTATCTATCTATCTATCTATTCTTAGGATGTCCCTTAAGGCCATTCCACAGCATGTCTAATGGGTTAAGGTCTGGGCTCTGAGCAGTTCATCCCAAAAAGGTGGATTTAGTTTTTTTTAAGCAGCCATCTTGTTTTAAATGAATTCAATGTTTAGGGTTATGTCCTTTCTGCATCACCATATTTCTACTGAGCTTCAGCTTATGAACAGCCACCATGAACTTATCTTGTAGAATACCTTGAAAAACCTGAAAACACATTTGATGATGGCAAACTGTACAGGCTCCAAGGCAGTACAGCAGAACCAAATCATGATGCCTGCTGTACTTTTTCATTGAGATGGTTTTTCATGTTGGTATGCAATGCCCATCTATTCTTCATGGAACAATTCAACCTCGGCTTTAAGAGTCCACAAAACATGTTCCCAATAAGGTTGTGATGTGTCAAGGTGGTCTTTGGCCAACTTCAAGTGTGGAGCCATGTTTTTCTGGAGCGCTTCCTCCTTGGTGGTCTGCCATGGACACCATGCCTGTTCAGTGTTTTACATACGGTAGACTCATAAACAGAGATGTCCACCTGTTTCAATGATTTCTTAAGCCCTTTAGCTGTTACTCGTGGGTTCTTTTCTACTTCACTGAGCATTTTGAGTCATCTTGGTTGGGTGCCCACTTCTAAGGTGAGTAGCCACCTTATTAAATCACCTCCATTCTAATTGTGGATTGGAGAATATCTAAATTGTTTGAAATTACTTTGTAACCCTTTCCAGTTTTATTCAAATCAACATTTCTTGATCGGAGTTCTTTTGAGATATATTTTCATCAAGGCCAGTTTCACTTCAGCAGATGCTTCCTGTGGGCAGCAAAATCAAGATGTTTGAACTTTTTTCATACGTTAAAGTAGCTCTAAAACATATCTCTAATCTCGTTTCATTGATTGAACTCCAGGTTTGCAAACTCCTGACTAAATTTAGCTTTTATTGAAGTCATCTGCCTAGAGGTTCATATTATTTTTCCAACCAATATTGTGAGTGTTTGAATGATGTATTCAGTATGTACAATAACAATACATTAATGTGTATGTTGTTAGTTAACCTCCTTGGCATTACATTTTTTCTCAAAAAATACGTAAAAAGCATTTCATTTTTTGGCTTGAAAAACTACATTTTTACTAAATATCATCTTTCTACTGTAAAATGTTCAAAACACTGAAAGTACAAAGAAATGTAAAAAGTATAATAGTGATACAAATAATAGTAAGGAATAATAATCCACCCATCCATTATCCACTGGAATAATTCCCTTCATAATTTTAAAAACTTCAGTCAGGTATCCTCTTAATCTCCTTTAAAGGCTCAACTCTTTTAATCTTTCCTCATAACTCATCCCCTGTAGCCCTGGAATCAGCCTAGTTGCTCTTCTCTGGACCTTTTCTAACACTGTTATGTCCTTTTTGTAGCCTGGAGACCAAAACTACACACAGGACTCCAGATGAGGCCTTACTAGTGTGTTAAAAAGGTTGAGCAGAACCTCCATTGACTTGTACTCCACAGATCAAGGCGCTATATAACCTGACATTCTGTTAACCTTCTTAATGGCTTCTGAACAATGTTGGGAAGTTGATAGCTTAGAGTCCACTATGACTCCTAAATCCTTCTCATAAGGTGTACTCTCGATTTTCCGACCGCCCATTGTGTATTCAAACCTAACATTTTTACTTCCTACGTGTAATACTTTACATTTACTGACATTAATTTTCATCTGCCAACTCCCTCTGTGATGATTCAACAGGTTCTCAATTATCTGCCAGTCCACCTATCTTGGTATCATTGGCAAACTTAACCATCTGTGAATGATCCCCTTCACGTGTTTACTTTAACGCTAATGTCAGTCAGTGTCCAACCCGCTATGTCCTAACTACAGGGTCATGGCGGTCTGCTGGAGACAATCCCAGCCAACACAGGGCGCAAGGCAGTAAATAAACCCCGGGCAGGGCACCAGCCCACCGCAGGGAATAATAATAATATAAAATTAATAATAAAAATAATAATGATGATGCTAATACTGTTTATACTGTCAAAATATACTTTTTTGCGGTATATCTTTAAACAGGAAAACTACTTAGGTGTACAGTCAGTTACCCAACCCTAGTTCAGCATAACGGTTCTCAACCACAATTCTTTCAATCACGTCATCATCAAGAAATAATTTCAAGTAAGTAAATGAATCGTGGCTGTCAACATTCACTTTTATTCCTGGCTGCCCTAAAAAATCCAAATGAGGTGGTGCTGGTTTATTTGAAGCAGGGTCAACAGAGACCCAAACGCAAGCATCACTTTCAGATTCACCAGAATCCCTTTTGGTTTCACCGTCCATTTCAGTTTCACTGCCTGAAGATAGAATCACTTCGCCATCACTGCTGACGAGAGGCTCTTCAATATTGTTGCTTGTATCACTGTCAGCAACATGCATCACTGCTGCTGAAAAATGTTTCTTACAAGATGACATTATGAGACAAAGAGAAGAGGGATCTACACCATTGCCCAGGGTCAAATGATCCAAAGGACACCACAAAAAGGTTTGGAGTATCCGCCCTGTATACTTGAAGATTTGGTAGAGCAAAGAGAAAAAAAACCAATATCTCTTTACAGAGCTGAGTCCACAACTCAACTGAACTGAAAACACACAAAATGGCATTTTTAAAGCCGGTTAGAGGAAGTGATGTCAACAGAACCAGAACCTGAAGTTATGTCATCGGGTCCTGAACCGGAAGTGACATCATTGAGCGCAGGCTGAATTTCCTGGAGTTGGTCTGCAGAAGAAAGAAAGAAAGGATCAGTGCACTGCTTGGTCCTGCGTAGTATTACCCTCTTTCGAGCTCTTTAGCTGCCTCCCATATGCACGTGTGTGATATCATGTAACGCTTATGGCCTGACGCTTACGTAAGACCCGCCTATACCGTTGCCTGAGTAAGGCTCAGGACTAATGCTGTTAGCACCTTTACAGTCCAAGTAATCCTTAGGTCTAATGCTTACACAAGAGGCATCTACACAGTTGCCCGAGTGACACTCAGGGTTAATGCTTTCAGCACTGTTTTTACAGCCTGAGTGACGCGCGAGTCTAACGCTAGGGAGGTCAATCCAGACTGTGTCTGCTCATTATTGTATTATAAGATTAAGATCAAAGCCCATGTTTATTAGGCATCACAGAATTACTCCCAGGAATTGCTCTAAAAGTCCGACTGGGATAATAATTTGTCCTACCTCAGATTATGACATGAGAAGTAGTTACTGTACAAAGTATCCTATTCCTAGTCCATTGCCATTGTTAAAAATGAGAGCAGGAGCTGTGCCAATGAAAGTCAAAGCCGCCATTATGAGACCGAAAAATAAGAGTAGAACCATTGGAGACCTCGCTAATACCTTAGGATGACCAAAATCAACTATCTGGAATATCATCACGAAGAAAGAGCGCACTGGTGAGCTGAATAATCACAAAGAGACTGGTAGGCCAAAGAAGACCTCCACTGCTGAGGACAGAAGAATCCTCACTGTGGTCATGTAAAAGCCTCAAACGTCTGTGGGAGAGATCAAAAAGCCTCCAGGAGGGAGATGTGGATGTGTCAGAGACAACTACCAGCAGAAGACTTCATGAACAGAAATACAGAGGCCAAACTGCAAGATGCAGATCACTATATAGTCACAGAAACAGGATGGCCAGATTACATTTTGAGAGAAAGGACTGCAGAATTCTGGAAAAAGGTCTTGAGGACTGACAAGATAAAGATGAATATGCATCAGAATGATGGCAAGAGCAAAGTGAGGAGATGAGAAGGAACTGCCCGAGATCCAAAGCAGACAAACCTCACCTGTTAAACATGGTGCTGAGGGTGTTATGGATTGGGCATGTATGGCTGCCACAGGTCCTGGCACACTTCTCTTCATTGACGATGAAACTGCTGATGAGACAATGAATTCTGAGGTGTACAGAAACATCTGCTCTGCTCAAGTTCTAGTAGAGGCCTCCAATCTATTTGAATTGCACTTCATTCTACACCAAGATAATGATCCAGACATACTGCTGAGGCAACACAGGAGTTTTTCAAAAGTAAAAAATGGAAAATTCTTCAATGGCCAAGCCAGTCACCCGATTTCAATTCAATTGAGCAGGCCTTCCATATGATGAAGAGAACACTGAAGGGGTCATGCCCCCAAAACAAGCAGGATCTGAAGATGACTGCATTAGAGGCTTGGCAGAGCTTCACCAGAGAAGATCCTCAGTACCGGGTGATGTCTGTGAATCACAGACTTCAAGCAGTCATTGCATGTGAGGGATATGCGACAAAGTCCTAAATATGATAACGGCTGTAATTGACCTGCCATTGCTATGTCCCAAATATTATGGTGCCCAGAAATAAAGGGACCGAAATGTATGCAAATCCCCTTAAATGAAGGTCTGCAATGCACACTTTAATCATGTCTGAGTTGTTGGATTTGTAATTTTATATTGTGGAGTGGAGGGGGGGAAATCAAGGAAAAATGTGTCTGTGCACTGTTGAAAACTGGTAAAATGCTTCTACTTCTACTCCAAAGAGTGGAACCCAATCTGTTTTACTCTGAGATTTATGAGCCACTTCGTTTTCCTATTCTGAGATGCTGGATAAATACACGGGCAGGCTATATTTTAAGACACATGTATCCATTGTCACAAGAATTAGACCAAGAAGTCATAAAAAGGTTTGGGGCAGCCACCCGTATATTATCCCTGGCTGCAAATGGGTGTGAGAAATTTATCGCACTGATGTGCACAAGTCAGAGTCCAACACAGAACTGACTAACTGGTTGTTTTAAAGGCCAATACAGAATATGATGTCAAAGGGGCCGGGACCGGAAGGATCTTCCTCCATAGGCTCAGACCCGGATGTGACGTCATCAAAAAGCAACAGAGTGTAGTTGCAGACTGCAGTACCTACAAGGTCAGTCATGTAATGCCCCAATATCACGAAATGCCCTCAACGTCAGTCACGTAACACCCATCACATTAGACTATGATTAACATTAGGGCCCCATTACACTATGGTTAAGATTAGGGTTGTAGGAGGGTTATCGCAGTCAAAGGGCATTTTGTGACTGATGTTGTGGGCATTACATGATCTATCACATAGGTATTGCAAGCTACAGCTAGACCCTTCTCTCAAAAGGGCCGGAACTGGAAGGGTCCTCCTCCATGGATCATCAAAGGGACTGGAAGCAGAAGTGACATCATCATTGCAGGCGGAATTTCCCAAGAACCAGTCTGCAGGAAAGTGAGAAAATGAGTCAGCGCACTCCTCCTCCCTCTTGCCTGGTGGGTTCACCTACCGTATATACTCACGTATAAGTTGGGTCTTGAAACCTAAAAAATCGATCATAAAATCGACTCATACACCCGTTCAGAAATGCGACACCTAATTTTTTTTTTACTACTTCTTGCCTCCTCCAATCTCGCACCAGTTTCTCAGACACATCGAATTTTGTTGCAGCAGCGCAGTTACCAATTTGTTTCGCTACTTCAATGACTTTTAATTCAAAACCAGCTTTATATTTTCTTCTGATCGAGCGCTCCATCGTAGATAAGGGATGCTCTGACAATAAAGGTGTATGAGGGTGTGATATACAAAAAACACAAAACAGTGCAAACGTCACTTTGGAATAGTTCAGGTATTACTGTGTGGTCATGTAGGCACAACACATAGAGATAAAAAGGCCGTGTGCTCCGTGGTTACTCTCTCAGGTGGGTGTTAGCATATCATAATCTCTTGGACCAATAGTGTGAGTTTTCCGCATTTGACTTATACGACCGACATTATAAAATAGTGTAAATTATACGGTAAAACAAAAGTGCCGACTTATCCACGGGAGAACTTATCCGTGAGCATATATGATACTTACTCTTTCCACCGTACATTTTCAATATATTTATTGTAAAAATGAACAAGTTGGTACATCTTTCTATAACCCCAATAAAAATCCAGTAAGCTCCAGCTTTTCATCCCCAGCATTTACTTATTCCCCCAGAACAAAGAGAGGGCACACTAGGCACCCGTCCCAGAGATTGTACACTTCAACGAGCTTCTGGGAGTAGCATGTATATCTAGGCCCACCAGTGTGTCAACTGATAGGTGATTTGAAGGGGTTTGATTCTTTTTTCTTTTTTTTATCCTAAACTCAGAAAGGTCAGTCATCAAATGATAAGAGAGTCTGCTGCTGGAAAGCTCTCAGATATGCCAGCCTTTCCCAATTTTCGAAAAGCTTGTGCTGGATTATCAAGGGCAGGTATATAACACATCAGAAGCTGGCCAATTAACACCCTCAGCGGCAGCTTCCACTCAGGATGTCTCATAAAGTATCACCCTATGGTGTAAGTTATACATTTCCAAGTGTTTTATCCAGGACTGAGCTCTGCACAGCTGTTACACTGGCAGGTTTTTAACCATTGCCGACAGACCCGGGAGTTCATAAAGATTTTCTCAGCAGTGCTTCCTGAGGAGAGATGGAGAGGAGGCAATCAATGTGCCATGGCTTGCATAGAAACAGCAGATAGCATTTTTCCCCCTCTTTTGTGTATGAAACTACTGATTAGAATGGTGGGCCAACAAACAACAGGCTGAGATTGCCTGCTGGGAACTTGGAAGTTGGGATAACTTCATCAGCCAATCCTCTGCTCCCCTGCCTACCACATACCAACTGCTGGCATTTCAACAGCTTTGATACATATTTTAAAGGATGCGGTGCATCAGAACTGTACTAATCTTAGTTTAAAGGGAAGGCACTGTACACAGATTTCATTGCAGTGGCCTACTGACTTCTGGCACAAAGCTTTGGAAAGGAGGGGACATACAAGCTGTGCACAGATTCACATACTGATTAAAGTTTAAACATGTTAAAAAGTATATCGTTTTTATATCTCATTCAACACCTGTGAGAATAAATGTGTCCTTTGAGGCCAGGCAGGCTGCTTTCCTCATATTATACCTACACTAAGCAAGTTGTAGTTTACATTTATGGCCCCCAAAGTCCAGAATGTTCTTTAATGATATTCTCAGTTACGGACATCTGCGAGGCAAATTCAGAAAGAGAACATTAACTCATGCATATCTTGACAGATATACTGTAGATTGCAATAAAACTCCGGAAACAAAGCATACGGTTACAGCATTAGGTTTTGGTTCTTATAAATGACAATGTGAATAGTGAGCAATGATAAATATAAAAAAAAAATACCTAAAATCTATTACTTAGGTTCATCTAGGGGATAAAATACTTAAAGAATCGATCAAGAGATTCTTTTTTGTTTGTTCTACCTAAAGATTTCCCATTATAAAACGACAACAAGCCGATTAAGGAGGGCAATGGCAACAGAACAGAGCATCCTAAATATAAAAAATAAGGATGGTGTGGAACTAGAATATAAATGTAGTGCCATAGGTAAAGGAGGAGGAGGAGAGTGTCAGTTTTTGATATGCAACAGAGAAGAGCAGGTGTCAGTTTGGATGTGAATGTGGAGACCAAAGGAGCCTACAGAACAGAGACGGGAGGAGAGCAGAAGACAGCTGATGGCACAAAGCTGAGGCGCATCAGCAGAGAATATTGCAGTGAACTTTTAAGAAGAGAAGAATTGCACACATTTAAACGTAAGGTAAGCCGAGATGACAGACATCAATCACTTAGTTGCTTATAGATCATTTTGCACTTGGCACTTTACATGATATTTCATTCCATTAATTTTTTTTTATATCTAATTTAGCCAGTAAAGGTGGCTGCCCTTTGTTGGACTGAATGACGGGCAGAAATCAACCCTAGACAGAGATTCAGGTTATTGCAGGGAACAACAAATTTCATACCTATTGCCAGTTTATAGACTACAGTTAACCCGTTATGCAAGTTTCTAGTCATGTAGGAGAAAACTGGAGTAGCTGAAGAAAATACATGCATCCACCGTCACATGGTGGGTGTCGAATGTTTAGGCCTAAATAATTCATTAGAACACTCTAGGTGAGAACAGGCCATTGAGCCCAACAAAGCTATTATTTCTTCCAAAAAAACATCAAGTCGAGTTTTGAAAGTCCCTAACCTCTTACTGTCTACCGCACTACTTGGTAGCTTAAGTGTCTATCATTCTCTGTGTGAAGAAAAACTTCCTAATGTTTGTGTGAAATTTACCCTTATCAAGTTTCCAACTGTGTCCCCGTGTTCTTGATGAACTCATTTTAAAGTCACCATCTCGATCCACAGGACTAATTCCCTTCATAATTTCAAACACTTCAATCATGTCACCTCTTAATCTTTTTTTGCTTAAACCAGGGGTGTCCAGCTCCAGTCCTGGTGGGCCGTAGTGGCTGCAGGTTTTCATTCTAACCCTTTTCCTAATCAGCAAGCAGTTTTCACTGCTAATGAACTCCTTTTCCCTTCATTTTACTAGCCCTGTTTTCAAGGATTCAGTCCTCTGAATTGATGAGTTTCTTCATTAAATGGCAGCCAAACAGAAATGAGATGTGAAACGAGCCAACAGATGACCAACTAAATTTGAGCTTCAAACTCCAGCCAATTTCACTCCAACCAGTTTCTTAATGAGAAGCTAGTTCTTGCTGTTAATTAAAGCCATTATCGAATATGTCAATGTCAAATTAACTTATATAGCACTTTTAAAAGAACATAGGAATGCTATGACCAAAGTGCTTTACAATAATAGAATAGAATAGAATATCATGACTTGTTGCTGCTCTCGTTTTTTCTAAGACCACCGTCAAGATGTTTTGGTGACCTGAGCAGACCAACATGGCCAACACCTTCTCTTTCTTTATTTTCAGGTTAGCTGGTTATGTGTCTCATTATTGTTTGGCTGCTCATTAAGGAAAAAGAAACAACTAATGGGTCTAAAACCAAGGCAATACAATTAAATTAGCAGCAAAAACGGCTCACTAATTAAGAAGATGGCTGCTATGAAAACCTGCAGCCACTGCGGCCCACCAGGACCAGGGTTGGACACCTCTGGCTTAAACCTTATAGGCTCAGCTCTTTCGAAACTTTCTTCATCATTCAACCCCTGTAGCCCTGGAATCAGCCCAGTCGCTCTTCTCTGGACCTTTTCTAGCACTGCTATGTCCTTTTTGTAGCCTGGAGCCCAAAACTGCACACACTTCTAGGAAACCAAATAGAGTGGTGGCAACTTTTCCTACACCCGGCAGGTAAAAAGTAAGTAATTTTCTATCAGTCAAGGAAATGGATGGTGGCTCCGAGGTCGAAAGGACTTCTCTCTGGGTTTCTCGTGCATTCTGGAGAACCGTCGGGAACATGGTCTTTTTTTCCAAAAACCTAACCTGCCATTGCCCCTCCAACTGAAGAAATATCTATCCGGTCCCAGCCGTAAGCAAACAAAAGACAATGGAAACTATGGGGAGGGCATTTCAAACTGGCTCCCTAATTATCTCCTGGCTGTCTTTAACTGGCTATCTCCCTCTCGCTTTCACCACTTCACAACCTAACAGCTAATGTGTGCTGAGAGTAGTGGTGTAAAAAATGGCTGCCGTCATATCATCCAGGGTGGATGCTACATATTAATGGTGGTTGAAATGGCTCCCCACTCACTGAAGTGATTTGAGTAGTGAGAAAAATGCTATACAAATGTTCAAGAATTATTATTATTAGTAAGACTGAAGCCAAGAAGCATTTCTTTATGCAAAGAGTTGTAGGACTATGGAACAAACTACTGAGATATGGAGTGGATGCAGAAACCTGGACGGACCTTAAGAAAAATCTGGATGAGATATAGCAATGAGCCAAACAAATGGACTCGATGGACTGAATGGTCTCCTCTCATTTGTCATATTTCTTATGTTCTAAAAAATATATTCCAGCATGAGTAGAATGTGCTAACACTCCACCGGAGGCAGAAGCAGAATTTCATAAAAGGTCCGGACCTATATCCAAGGTTACCTTCATTTTATCCCGGGCAGCAATACTCATGAACAGAGGATGGGCCAGGGCGAGCAAAAGTCTTGGACAGAATAATAAATCTTGAGCATGAAAGTGCTCATAGAAGTGCCAACAGTGCATATTTAAAATTAATAAACAATTCAACAAATAATTAACTTGTAAAAAACAGTGTATTTTGTGGGGCAAATACATCCATCCATCCATTATCCAACCCTCTATATCCAAACTACAGGGTCATGGGGGTCTGCTGGAGCCAATCCCAGCCAACACAGGGTGCAAGGCAGGAAACAAACCTGGGGCAGGGCACCAACCCACCGCAGGGCACACACATACACACACACACCAAACACACACTAGGGACAATTCAGAATCACCAATGCACCTAACCTTTGGACTGTGGGAGGAAACCAGAGTACCCGGAGGAAATCCACACAGACATGGGGAGAACATGCAAACTGCACGCAGGAAGGACCCACGAAGCGAACCCGGGTCTCCTAACTGCGACCCACTGCGCCACCTTGCCGGCATATCTTGTATCAATGAGCTGCAAAGCTGTGTGCCTTACTGACCGTAAGACAAGCTGGAAACTTTAACACTTTTTGAGTTGGTGGCTCATGAATATCAGATAAATCCGTGACCTGGCCAGTCCTTTGACGTTTGACAACTTGGTGGTTGTAGATTTTCCAGAACATTCATTAGAGCATAATACAATACAATAAAATACAATTTATTATTGTATTGCCCAAAATCACACAAGGAGTGCCCTGCCTCTTGACAGCCCCCCAGCCTTGACTCTCTAAGAAGACAAGGAACAACTCCCAAAAAAACCCCAGTAGGGGAAAAATGGAAGAAACCTCGGGAAAGGCAGTTCAAAGAGAGACCCCTTTCCAGGTAGGTTGGGCATGCAGTGGGTGTCAAAAAGAAGGGGGTCAATACAATACAATACAATACACAGAACAGAACAAATCCTCAATACAGTGTAAAAATAAAAATTTTAGAAGTACGTAGCAGAAATTAACAATGGATGATATCACATAATATGATTTGGATTTGTTTAGAGCCCTGGAGACCTCAGCCATCAAGCTGCCTCCCCCATTTGGCCATTCCACAGCTGAAACTGCGCTCGGCCAGCCAATCCGATGAAAGGACCTCTCTTTCTCATGATTCCAGCGATCCTCCATCAGGGATGACTTTACCATAGGCAGGCACAACAACTTGGCAGGTGGGCTCTGGCACCAAGTGCCACATTTGAGTACCGAGAAGAGAAACAGAATAGGTGAGGGTTAGCATCAAATTATAACTATCATGTTACTTATGTTTTAGTGTTAATGACTGACAACAGAGATGCAGTCTGGGCAGTTAATCAGCAGCTCTAGTCAGGGTGTGCTAAACTGAAGTCGTGAGTCTTCAGTTGGGATTTAAAAGCTGAGACCGAAGGGGCATCTCTTATAGTAGCAGGCAGACCATTCCACAGTTTAGGGGCCCTGTAACTAAAAGCTCGACCTCCCACTGTTATTTTATTCATCCTTGGAATCACAAGCAGACCGGCATCTTGAGATCTTAATGTGCGCTCAGGTTTGTAAGTCATGATAAGTTCAGACAAGTAAGCCGGACCTTGGCCATGTAAGGCTTCATATATTAAAAGGAGGATTTTGAAACCTGCCCTAAACTTAACCGGGAGCCAGCGTAAGGATTTAAGAACTGGAGTTATGTGTTCATATTTTCTTGTTCTTGTAATAATTCTTGCAGCAGCATTTTGGATTACCTGGAGGCTGTATAAAGAACATCCAGTGAACACCGCATTGCAGAAGTCAATCCTACTAGAAATAAATGCATGAATTAATTTCTCTGAATCCTGTTTATTTAGAAAGCGCCTTCATTTCCTAACATTTTTAAGATGGAAGAAACATGATTTGGACAACTTTGTGATATGTTCTTTAAATGACATGCTAGAGTCAAAGAGAACCAACCAGGAAATGCTGGCAGGCCATGTGGGCGGAAGAGCAGAAGCACTTCCGGGTTGGACAATATATAAAGGACCACCTCCACAATATATATATATATAAAAATAAAATATATAATGTATATATAATGTTTTATCTTGTTATATTTATCTTTTGTATTCTGTGTTGTCAGGGTCAGGTGGATAGCTCATGTCCCCTGGCTCATTCACAGCACACCCTGGTGGCACCCACAGCATCCAGCAGGGCTAAAATACAGAACTCCAAGTCCCAGGATGCCCTATGGGAATCCGGGGCACCGCTGTAAAGCAGGGAAGCTGCCATCTAACGTCTTGGGGGAGGTAGAAAAAAAGCTGCCTTCTCCCACCCTTCCATATCCGGGGTATCCCAGCCGGGTTGAGCTTCTGGTTTTCTGTTACACTACACATATATATATATATATATATATATATATATATATATATATATATATATATATATATATATATATATATATATATATATATATATATATATATATACAGTATATATATTATAATGCCTGGACGCACCGCCGCCCTAACCCCGACACAGACAGGCAGTACACAGGTTCAGCATGAAGCACACACTTTTATTTACAGCTGGGGAGCACATTTCTCTGCTCCCCACAGCACAGCAAAGCACTAACACAGTCCCTTTGCCGCCCCTTCAGTCCTCCACACACAGGCTTTGTCCTCTTCCTCCCAACTCTGGCTGTTCGATGCTGGCAAGTAGCCCCTTTTTATAGGGCACCCGGAAGGACTCCAGGTGCCCAACAAGCTTCTTCCGGCAGTACTTCTGGGTGTGGCAGAAGTGCTGCCAAATAGGGCCTCACAAACGTCCATGGGGCTGCCCTCTGTTGGTTGGGGGGAGAAACTGTCCTGAAAGTATTCTCTCCCCCAGGCCTTTCATTATCAGGATGTCCTGGCCAGGTAAGGGCCCCAACCATCCACCACAATATATATACACATAAGTATACATACATATTTCTGCATAAACACATAAGAAGCACAGATGACTACAATAAAACTAATGAATTCATTTTACTGAAAACGATCTCTAAAATATATTCAGATTTAACTTAAGACATATAGCACCCCAAATAATAATCCTTCATGATGTATTTATTACATCAAAACAATTCTTTTAAGGAATATTTAATCTTCTCATATGTTGCATTGCTAATTAAAAACAATTGTATCATTTTTGTTAAAGGAGGTCCATAAATAATGTTTTTTTATTTACTTTTTGTAATACATTGCAGCTTTTATAACTAAACTAAAGTATATCTTCATAAATATTGGATATCCTAATAAAGAAGGACCTGCTACCAAGCAAATAGGTTTGTACTAAGGATATGGCAATATGGGTTCAATAAAAGGCTTGAATTTTTTATTTTTCGTGGTACAGAGATAAAAGAACACAGCTGACCATGTGCTTGGACAATATTGGTGGCAGATGTGTCCATCAGATCATAAAACGACATGTGATGGCATTTCCTTGAAATGCTGATATGAAGTTCTTGAACTTTGATGTGAACATGATTGGCTACAGAGATATGCTTTGTTCCTGTGCTTTCACATAATGACAGTATTCCAACTTGCAGTCTCGGTTTTTGTGATCAATTATTTATTTAAAAAATGGATTCCATCCAACATTGCTGTAGTTTACATTTTAGTAAAGAAGCTTTACAGCACAAAAAAGATATAACAGACATTCTTTTTAAAATATAAATATGAATTTAATTTCAGACAGTAACAATATGATTGGCTGTACACTGTTTATTTATGTATGAGTGGTGCTGTACTGCCTCAAGAGCTACTCAGAGATGCCAGTCTTGTGATGAACTGGAGGCATTTTCATTAAAACCTAATTGTGGAGGATAACAAAAACAGTGACACAAAAGGCTGAGGGGCAGTTTGCCTTCATTCTCTCCCCTACACCTACTTCCCCTCACTTTTTAAACATTACAGGAAATCATATTCCTTAAAGACATATACATTTAACATCCACCTTAATAAAAGAATAATGCCTGTGTGTATATGTATCTCTGTGTCTGTCAAGTTGCTACATCTCTGTTATATCAACAGATGGAGAATCACAAACATTTGTAGTAATAAAATGCATTGCAATTGTCATTCCAACAGATGGTGCATCATAAACATTAACACTGTTTTTACAAATCCCATACTCAATGACATATAAAAGAGATATTTGCATTGTATTTTCATTCCAACCGATGGCACATCAAAAAACATTAACAATTCTTTCACAAATCCCACACCAAATGGCATATAACAGAAACATATGTATTTTAGTTGTTAATCCATTTGGTGCATCACAAAAATTAACACTGCTTTTACAAATCCCATACCAAATGGCATATAAGAGAGACATATGCATTGTATTCATTATTCAACAGATGGCACATCACAATAATTAACACTGCTTTTACAAATCCCATACCAAATGGCATATAAGAGAGACATATGCGTATGGCTATTTTGGGTTATTCATTTATGTTATGGTTTGAACATTTTTATTGTTTTTATATAATTTTCTGATCATTGCTGCTGCTGAAGCAAGTCTATCTATCTATCTATCTATCTATCTATCTATCTATCTATCTATCTATCTATCTATCTATTATATAGTGCCTTTTATATCTATCTATCTTATAGTGCCTTTCATATCTATCTATCTAAATATCTAGCTATCTATCTATCTTATAGTGCCTTTCATATCTATCTATCTAAATATCTATCTATCTATTAGGGAATCCATTCCCGGATGCCTGATTACTGGGAGCCCAGGATTCCCAGACATTTTTCATTCCCGCATTCCCAGTAATGAAACTGCTGTAATATACTGTATAGTGTGTAAACGTTTAAAAATCAATCAAGAAATAACAGAGTTATAGTTGAAAATAATTAAGTAGCACGGTTTTTTGGCTCACAGTGTAGTGTGTTGCTCATTAATTCAGTCAACAACAGACCAGCAACAGTCAGTCTCCCGGCTCAGTGAACTGGGATGAGTCTGCACTCTGCAGCTCACGAATGCCAAGTCGGGGCAAACTTCATTAACGTCTGTTAGACAACGGCTTTGAACAGCAACTTGAGATTGCAATGCGTCAGTCTGTTGCATCCGCATTATCTGTGCCAAGAAACTTGCCATCACAGAATGATGACAACAAACTGGATGCATCAGTAAAAGCTAAAATGGCGGTGTTTCATAGCAATGGCAAGAACGGGCGATGTTTAGAACAAGTGTATCAGTATCTGATGACTGTGGCGCCTACTTCAGTGGAGACAGAGCGTGCTTTCTCAGAGGCTGCCGTACTCTGCACGAAGGTGCGCTCTCGGCTGGATGACCGCATGCTGGACACGTTGTGCTTTCTACGATCTTATTACCGCAATTAACTAGATACATGTACTTATATGACAGCATGAACTGCTTCTAGATAAGGTTAGTCTTTTATTGGTGTCAACATATTGCAGTAGTTTTATTAAAAAATAAGTGTTGGTCGTTCTAAAACCATTCACATGTGAGATGCCTGTGCACTGCGTCATCCCTGGGCGCCCGGGATTCCTGGGAATGACATGCGGGATATCTATCTATCTATCTATCTATCTTATAGTGCCTTTCACATCTATCTATCTATCTATCTATCTATCTATCTATCTATCTATCTATCTATCTATCTTATAGTGCCTTTCACATCTATCTATCTATCTATCTATTGGAGCAGATACAAGCGTGGTCCACCTCTAACACCCTCAGGTACCACTCTGAACACTAGGTGAAAGTATAATAATTATTACTTTTATTATTATACAGTGCACAAAGCACCCTCCACTTTACACTCATAAATCACAAAACCAACCAATACTCTTTCCTCCTCGCCCAGACACTTCGCCCTCCTACCTCCCAGCTCAGCTCACTGTCTGGGCCTTCCCACAATCCTTTTATACACCCTGACCCGGAGGTGTTCCTGTCCAATCAGTCCACAATTCCGTATTCCTTCCGGGTCAGGGCAAACAGTCCTTTTATTCACCCCGGGAGCACGTTGTTTCTTCCTGTCACATGATTATGACGTACTCCTGGGGGTTATAGGGCACATGCGAGCCTATGAGCCCCCCTACAGCGACGCCTGGTGGCCCCCAAGGTATCCAGCAGGGCTGTGTATAAACACTACAAAGTCCAGGATGCCCTGCTGGAACTCGGGGCATGATCATGCTGTTGGGAGGGCTCCTCCTGGCGGCCTGGGGGTGAGGGCCGGAGTAACATGCCGGCAATCCACCACAATATCTATCTATCTATCTATCTATCTATCTATCTATCATATAATGCCATTCATATCTATCTATCTGTCTATCTATCTATCTATCTTATGTGTGTTGCTTTTCTTGACGTGTTTTTTATTATAATTCATGTAACAATACATGAATTTTAAAATGATAAAAGAAGTACACGCCTTTTAGTAGGGTCATAATGTATGTTATTGAGTTCATTGTCTAAGGGCTAAGTGAAAGTCTCTTCCTCCAACACCATTTTCTAGTCAGTGACTTATTGTTTTCAACTCTTCCTTAAAGTTAAAACCTCAGTTAGCCTCTCTGGCATGAGACCACATTCAAGTAGTGGATTAGTTCACTATTAACAACTGATGAAAGAAAATGTGCAGATGATTGGCTACAGGAAAGCAAGTACCATGGTTCAGAGTGCCACAGCAAAGAGCAGTGATTATTAGGAACATCTCTTGGTCTTTGGAGTGGCAACGTGCAGCTGCTGTGGATAGTAATGTAGGATGTAGGCTTTACCAATGCCAAGTACCAAGAGTCCTGAATGTAGTTGACAGCACACATTAAAGCATTAGAAAGCAAGCTGCATAATGTATTTGCCCTAATAAATGATTCAGAATCTATTTGGCATTACATGCTGAATTGACATAATGTAAATTAGCATGCTGAAAAAAAAGTTTGCATACATATACTGTATCAGTGACTATTCCAGATCTTTTTCTCAAATGAGCTGTGGATTTGTCCTTTGATGCTCCTCCGAATGCAGCTCCCCATCACAACTGAGATTATTAACTAAAAATACACTCATACTTAAAAATGGAAGGGCTAATGCCCTATTTAAAACTCAAAACCACAAACATCTGTATGGTGCACTTGAGTCTTGCTAAATAATTCCTAGCAATGAGAACTTCAAACCTGCTGCCCCATTCCCTGAACTTCACATTTTCAAAGTCTTAGTCGGACCCTGCACACCCTGTCTTCTAGTTGATTGAAACTAAATGGAATGAACAGTCACTGTTACGTGGCATCTTGTTAAGCGGCACCTTCGATGGTTTTTAAATCCTAATTTGTTAATAAGTTCTATTTAATTTGGGGTAAATCTCAAGCATTGTAGAAACAAGATACTTCCTTCAAGTAAAACTCGGCAAATAAAAATCAAAAATTATATTTTTCATTGACTGATATTAGATTGCGTAATTTTGTCCAAATTCCACAACAGTAATCGTTGGTGAGATTAGTACATAAAAATGTTCCATTCTGCTATTGGAAGTCATAACTGGTAGTAGCAGTATAGTAGTGACAGTAGTGATACTGTCCTGGGCGCAGTGACATTCCTTCTTGCATGTCTGACCAACATGCTGCATATTTTCAACTCAAAGACACATCACAACACACCATTGTGAGCATTGCTGTGTTTTCTCTACAGGAAAGATCAGCAAACCAAAACCAACTTATGCCAGGTGAGGATATGCACACTTCCAGGGAAGTTCTTATTTACTAAAGAACTTTATTTAAACACTAACTGACAAGCAGATGTATGTGAAGTTAAAGCATGTAAATACCTCCAGACAGGAATTAAATGCCTTTTTTCTTGTGTAAATGAAATACATTTCACTGAAAGTAAAACAAAATTTATTTTGTGATTTTTCTTTGAGAAGCAAAACGCTGAAATTAGCTTTAAATTCAATTTCATAGCATATAAGGTTTGTTTATCACTAAGTATATATTGCCACTCATACAAGCCAGATGGTCATCTTAAAGGGGTCATCTGAGCAATACCACCCGTGAGAGGGACATGAGAGGATACAGTCACCAACAGTGTCACCTCTTATTCTGCCCACAGCTCTGAGAAGACACCCAGTGAGCATAACTGACTCCGCCCCCTTCTGCTCAGAGGACTATAAATCTGAGGCGCTCCCAGAAGGGCTTCTCTCGTTTCGTTATGGAATCACCAGATAAGTACCTATACTGTTAGAGGAGGTCCTGTAGCCTTACCTTTGGTTTGTCCAAATCTGTGCTAATTCTTTTGTTTCAAATTCATTATTAAAATGGGCTACATGGTTGGCACACCAACATTTGTATTTTACATGTGTGTTATCCCTGACACAACCACACTATATATGTATATACAGTTTACATTTATGTATATGTGTTTATGCGAAGAACGTTTTAAAAATTTACGCACTTTCTTTTTAACTCTATTTATTAAGAATATTAAAAACAAATTACATCACTTTTCTACACAGTCACCTTCATTTGTGATGCAATTTTCCCAGTGTCATAACAAAGCTTTAATGCCCAATTACTACTCCTCCTGCCTTCACCATTTCCAATGAAAATATAAAAGTGCAGAAATTTTTCAATGTCCCTCATCTATCTATCTATCTATCTATCTATCTATCTATCTATCTATCTATCTATCTCTTATACAGTATAGTGCCTTTCACATCTATCTATCAATCTATCTATCTATTGTGAACGTGACCCGGGCACAGGCAGGCAGACATGTTGTAACTCCACCACCACGTGTTTATTTACAATATTTACAAGTTATTTACAAGTTTATAAGTTCAAGTGCACACAGACCCCTTCAAGTCCCCAAAGTCCAGGCCTCTCTCACTCTCTGCCTTTCTTCGGGCCACCTCCACTCTCGCTTTTCCTGCTTTTTCCTACTTCCACCCGACTCCAGCTTCGAATGAAGGGAAGCGGCCCCTTTTATCCACTCCCAGATGTGCTCCAGGTGCTTCCCGGAAATCTCCCACCGACACGCCCCAGTGTGGCGGAAGTGCCGGCTGTACTCCCGGAAGCGCTCTGGGTGTCCCTGCTTCTCTTCCCCTCCAACACTTCCTGGTGTGGCGGAAGTGCTGAGGTCCAGGGTTCCCAAGGCATCGGGGCGCCCACTGGCGGTGACCACGGTCGCCTACAAGGTTGGGCTTCCAAGCCCTCTACCCGTGGCCCCCAAAGCAACCAGGGTGGCGGCCCCCACGTGGTCTGAGGTGGGCGCACGACCTCTTCCGGTCCTCCAAGGTGTCCAGGCCGGGTCGTTGCCGCTGGCATCCCTGACACTATCTATCTATCTATCTATCTATCTATCTATCTATCTATCTATACTAGGGGGCTTACCCCCCTGCTCACTTCGCCAACCCCCCTGGCCTGCACTATGTGCCAGCCACTTCGAGTCTCTGCCACCCAGGTTGGGAAAAGGAGGGCTGAATGCACCCCAAGGAGACCCGGTCGCTCCTCCAAAACCCCCTTTTAAATGGTGATACAATGGCAAACAAATACAGTTTTTTTTACCTCCTCTTTGCTCAATCAGCTGCTGGATTGCTGATGCTGCTGTGCCGTGTGATCTTCATCTCACGCAGTGCTTCAAATATTTAAAAGCCCATACATCAGCTGTCTTTGTCATCTACTCTTTGTCTTTTATTTCCAGTCCCGGGCGTGGTTAAATCACTTGGCACAAAGTCTCAACTTGTGGGACGTGAGTTCTTGATATTTTAGTTTCTAATTTAAAAACGGAATGAGAATCTGAAAATCTAACAACATCACATTAAAGTTTGATGAAGTCTGAAAAGAATAATACCAAACATATATATGTAGGTTTTAAAATAAGCCCGATTTAAAACATGACAAAAAAAGTGACATAAAATTGTTGCACTTTTAGGCTTAGGATTTTATATACAGTAGAGCGAACATGTATATATATATATACATATATATATTTGTACTCATCGGGCGTACATACTCCACTGCACCCCTCACGGGGATCGAACCTCAGACGTCAGCAGCGAAGCCTCTTTACACTGCGCCATGGCGTGTGGTTCGTTTATGTGACAGCCTGAAGATCGGATCTGATTGTAATTACTTTGATCTTACATTATACAGTATATCCTCTAAGAGGAGGCAAAAGCCTCTCATGCTCAGGATTAAAATGACATTTAGTTAACCCTCTAGTTACATTCAAGTCTTATCCTTATGTTTAATAATTCATTGTTATAACTTCATATAAGTATATGAGGGGGTACCCAAAAATAACCAGAATCTGTACCTGGAGCACAATCTCGACCTAGTTGCGAATTTTGCCGCTAGGTGTTGCATACTTACCGTATTCTGTGGCAGTCTGCCAGGTGCCATTGCTCTGTATTGTTTGTGCGGCGTTCCGTGTTGGTTCTTCTTGGTGCTTATTAAACGTGTTCTGCGATTTTTGTGATGGGTAATCATAAACGACAGCGAGTCTGCGTTAAATTTTGTTTTCTCATAGGGAAAAGAGCTACTGAAACTGTAGTGATGTTTGAAACTGCTTTTAACTCTTTTAGGGCGGATGTCGACTTTTGTCGACAGGAGGGGTTGAGGGCAAATGTCGACTAAAGTCGACATCCAGGGATAGAGGGCGATAATCAGCTGTTAATGGCGACAAATCTCACTGTCATGTCACAGGCATTCCCTCTGTGCTTGGAGGAATGCAAGACTCGTTGACTCGGCAACTAATCCTAGCGTGTGCGTGAGTTGCGAAATGTAAACAATGGCAAGATGGCATCGACATGTGGCAAGGGAGCGAAGTGAGTGCAGAAAAGAAAATACTCGGCAGACAATGTTTTGCGCATTATCGCGGAGTCAGACTCTGATTTTTCAGAATCGGATTTTATTGACAGTGATCAGGAGATCGAGTAAGAGAGTGAGAAGCCGGCATCAGCTGATCAAACACCAGCCGATACCACGCCAGCGGATCTGCTGCCAGTTGAGCGCTTCGCGCAGCCGATGCATCTACGGCAAGGTTTGCGTGGGATAAATACACAGACATTGATCCGTTGAGAGCCGATCTGGCTACTGGACTTCACAAGATGGCATGGCTTGCTGTTGGACACGACAGATCATCAGCTGCTGTACTTCAGGCTGCTCTCTCCTGATGCTGCTTTTCAGCTACCGTCAGACGAGACAAACAGGTAGGCAGAGAAATTTTTTGAATCGCGGGCTGCGTTTGCATCGTATTCTCGTTTTTCAAAGTGTAAACCCACAACAAAAGACGAGATGTGGTATTACAAATAGAGATGGGACATAACTTGTGATATAACTTCAGGGAGCATTGGTCCAAACGTGCTTTGTCCCCTGTTGTCTTTGGACAGGTTATGCAGCATGGTGATAGGTACGTGCTGCTGCTGCAAAGTTTTATTCACTTCTGTAATAAACAGAAGCAAATCCCATGGGGTGAGCCAGGCTATAATGCCATGCATAAAGTTCATAAAGTTTCAGAAGATGAAAAGAGGTGACAATACGGTTTTCATGCGGGCAGAAAACTTGGTGGCAGTGGATTGGCATTTTGGCAAAAGGGTGACTTGTCTCTCTACAGTACACACTAACAATATATGTGAGAAAGTGCAGCAACAGACAATTGAAAAGTTGGCACCACAGCAACACGTATTGTAAGCAGTGCTATATGGCAATGACTGAAATTGGCTGCTTTGAGCGAGATCAGACTTTGCAGGACTTTGCTGTGTAAAATGTATGTGATATGTATGTGAAATCATAGAGCATGCAGGCTCATACAACATGCAAGACAGGAACATTTGTCAAAAGTAAATATTTATGTTGATTTGATATGTTAAACAATTGCTTTGTGTTCTTTTTTAAAAAATGTTAGTTTTTGGAAAAATATTCAGCCCTGGGAGATAAGAAATAAAAAAAAAAATTAGCCCTAAAAGAGTTAAGGAGGAAGCTTTAAGTAACACACAGGTCTACGAGTGGTTTTTGTATTTCAAATAGGAGGAAATGTCACTTGAAGACCAACCAAGATCTGGCCGACCTTCCACAATTCGGAATGACGAAAATCTTGAAAACGTTCACAATGCAATTTACGAAAATTGTCGTCGGACTACTGAAGAGATTTCTGTCTTACCACCTTCTCTGCACGCTTGATCTTTGCTCCGTGCGACTTTTTCTTGTTCCCACATATGACAAAAGAACTCAAAGGAAAACATTTTTGTACTGTGGAGGAAATCAAAGAAAAATCGCGGCGGGCCTTGGACAACATTCCTCTTCAGCGATTCCAAAAATATTTCCACCAGTGGGGAAAAGCATTGGGACAAGTGCATTCCTTCACGTGGAGAGTACTTTGAAGGAGACTAAAGTTTCAGTAAGTCAAAATTATTAATTTTATTTTTCAATTCCAATTTTTGGGTACCCCCTTGTATACTTGTATTAAACTGTCAAATTATTTCATGTATTGATTACAGATATTGATTAAAAGTCTATACAAGTAGCAGAGGCACGTTGATGTAGTCCAAACATGAACTCAATTCTTTTTCAACTACTTTATCTCTAATTTGTTTTTTTTTTCTCCAACTTGGGCCTCCAACCCTGTCCACGTTTCTTTTATCTTCTTCTTTTTTTTTTTTTACAACGTGTCGGGGCACAGGCACATACGATTAACTTGCCCTTGTCTGACTCTTTCTAAGCCTAGCACCAACATGAAAAAGAAGGGTGACATCTACAAGAGAGGACAGCACCGCCTGTAAAATGACCCAAACAAGACTGTCTCACTCCATACATGTTGAAAATAAAAGCTGCACTGACACCAGCCTGTGATGCGCCATTAGCACATTTTTTGCATGACTCCTGTCGACAGCCAAGGGTCACTGTAAACTCGCTTCTTGATGACAGCTCAGCGTGACAGGTCTAAGCAGGTCAACGAGCCTATCACAGCGGAATGACGTCAACGTGCTCCATATTAAAGGAGAACAAATCTCCCAGCCATCAAGGCCTATTTTTAGTACCTTCTCAATTTTACTTCATGCTCACATCCAGCTGAGCAGGATCATGATACGAGCATATCTCTGAAGTGCTGAGAGTCAATGTTTAGTTTAAATAGCAGTGTAGTTCCCATCACACTGTCAACAGTAAAGAAGTGCAACTGCAAATACTGAATGTGAAATGGTGATGATGTTTCTGACGATGTTCCTGGTTTATTCTGTGTAGTGGCAAATATTTGAAAGTCTTTAATTTTAAAATTGAAAAACATGTCTTCACAAGTGACTTTAAAATTAGCATTTTGAGTCTTATTTGACCCTTTGCCCAAATTAAATTGAATTGAAAAATATGACATTATCAATTTGACTAATTAAACCCGTTCTTTAATTCCATGGCTTGTTGCTGCTCTCATTGTGCAATAGCAGACATTTCCAAAATGATTAATTTTCTCTTTTCTAAGAGCTGTGTTAAAATGTTTTGACTTTCTAGGTCAGTGGGCTCAAACTCTGGTCCTGGAGGGCCACAGTGGCTGTTAAACAATTGCTTTGTGTTCTTTTTAAAAAAAAAAACTCTGGTCCTGGAGGGCTGCAGTGATTGCAGATTTTCATTCTAACCCTTTTCTTAAATAGTGACCTGTTTTTGCTGATAATTAACTCCTTTTGCCTTCATTTTAATTGACTTCTTTTTTAGGATTTCTTCCTCTGAATTACTTCATTTCTTTCCTTAAACAGCACACAAACAGAAATGAAATATGAAGCAAGTGAGCCAACAGAAGACCAGCCAAGTCAGGGCTTCAAACTCCAACCAATTTCACTCCAACCAGTTGCTTAATAAGGAGCTTTTTTTTTTTTTTATCTCTGCATCTGATTTACCATCTTGGGATACCACTGATCCTAGACCTCTAATCTTATCCACTCTTTTCAATGGCTCTCCATGCAGACTAACTTCTGAATCCTGATCATCATTAAACCTCATGGATTCTGTCTTCTTCTTCCCATTCATCTTCAACCCTCTACTTTCCAAAGCCCTACTCCATTCTTTCAACTTCCTGTCCAGTTCCTTCTTTTCTAGTGCTAAACAGCACAATGACTTCTATAAAAAGCCTCCACCAGGGGGATTGGTCTTTAATCCCATCACTCAACACATACATAACCAGATCAAAGAGGGAAGGACTTCAAGAAGACCCCTGGTGCAGACATCCTCTAACTAAGATCTTGTCTTTTACCCCAACACTGCTCTTTAAACCTGAGTCCTCATTCCCTCATACATATCCTTGACTATCCACACACACTTCTCTGGTCCGTCATTCTTTTTCATGCACCCCCAGACCTCTTGGCGTGATACTCTATCATAGGTCTGCTCCAAATCAATAAACTCCATATGCAATCCTGTCTGTTCTTCTTGATGCTACTTTATCAGCTGTTTCAATGCAAAGACTGCATCAGCTCTTCCTCTCCCAGGTTTAAAACCAAACTGCTCCTCCACTATGATGCTCTATTTCCTTTATAACTCTTTCCCAAATTTTCATTGTGTGTGACATCATTACGGTTGAGAATAAGAAAAAATGACCTTTCTAAAAAAAAATGTTGGAACCATTCCCAGTTAGCATAGGGCACAAGGCTTGCAAAAACCCCTGACAGGGCCCCAGTTCATCATAGGACAAACACACACACACACACGGGTCACTTTAGCACTGTCACTTCACTAAACCTGTGTGTCTTTGGGAGAAAACACATGCAGACCAGGGAAGAACATGCAAACTCCAAGCAGGGAGGACCTGGGACACGAAATCTCCTTCTAATTAGATACAGTATACTCTGTTAATCCCCAAGGGGAAAAGGTCTTTTTGCATGACCTTTGAAAAAATTTTTAGGTTGAGGGCCTTGCTTAAGGGCCCAACAGAGTAGGATCCCTTCTGGCAGAAATGGGATTTGAACCGCCAACCTTCCAGATACCAGTGCAGATCCTTATTCACAGAGCCACCACTGTGCCACCCTCATGCTGGAAAATGACTTATGTAAAAGTAAAATTTGCCCATGAGAAAATTACTCAGTTACAGGTTTTAAAGTATCTGAATAGATAGATAGATAGATAGATAGATAGATAGATATGAAAGGGACTAGATAGATAGATAGATACTGTAGATAGACAGATAGATAGATGTATGTGAACGGCACTATATAATAGACAGATGTATGTATGTGAACGGCACTATATAATAGATAGATAGACAGATAGATGTGAATGGCACTATATTAAATAGATAGATAGATAGAATGATAGATAGATGTATAGATGTGAACGGCACTATATTAGATAGATAGATATGAAAGGCACTAGATAGATAGATAGACAGATAGATAGATAGATGTATGTGAACGGCACTATATAATAGATAGATAGATGTGAACGGCACTATATTAGATAGATAGATAGATAGATAGATAGATAGATAGGAAAGGCACTAGATAGATAGATGGATGGATAGATAGACAGATGTATGTGAACGGCACTATATAATAGATAGACAGATGTGAACAGCACTATATTAGATAGATATGAAAGGCACTAGATAGATAGATAGAATAATAGATAGATAGATAGAAAAGACACTATATAACCAATAGATAGTGTGGATAAGTGAGGAATTAAAGTCCAAAAGAAAGAAATATTGATGTTTATATCTCACCTGAAGAAGGGGCCTGAGTTGCCTAGAAAGCTTACATCTTATAATCTTTTTAGTTAGCCAATAAAAGGTGTCATTTTGCTTGACTTCTCACTACATTCATAATGGCTAACACAGTACAACACCTTTATACTGAAAAGTCAAGCTAAATAATATCATCCGCTCTACTTTGGTCGTATCCTTTTGTTGCTTCCTCATAGAATTCCCGCATGTTGGAAAGCATGTCCTCCCTATTCTGAGCCCATGCTGACTGTTAATTTAAACTCCTGTTCTTGTCATGTGTTGCTCGATCTTTCCCTTAATAATTTCTTCTATTAATTTCCCTGTGATACACATTAAGCTTACTGGCCTGTAGTTGCTTGGGTCTGCCCAATCTTCCTTATTATACAACTGGGTAATATTTGCCATTTTCCAATCCTTCGGAATCTCCCCAGTGGGCAGTGACTTCCTAAAATTTGTGTTATAGGATTTACATATGCTCTTACTAACCTCTTTAAGAACTCAAGGGTAAATTTTTATCTGGTCCTGGTGATTTGTTTGATTTCAGCTTATTTAATCTAAGCAGCACTTCTCCCTTTTCTTCTTTTTCCGGCTGTTCCTGTTAGGGGTTGCCACAGCGGATCATCTTCTTCCATATCTTTCTGTCCTCATCATCTTGTTCTGTCACACCCATCACCTGCATGTCCTCTCTCACCACATCCATAAACCTTCTCTTAGGCCTTCCTCTTCCCTGGCAGACCTTAGCACCCTTCTCTCATTATACCCAGCATCTCTCCTCTGCACATGTCCAAACCAACGCAATCTCGCCTCTCCCTTTACTATTCCTGGTTCACGTCACCTCCACCTTGACTGTTCTTTTACTACTAAAATAGAAAGAAGGCGCCTGCTTGTTTAGAAAGCGTGGAAGGGATCTACAGCACCACCATTACATTATGGGATGGGGGGGGTTGGTTTTTGAAGTTGGGATGCACTCTGGTAGTCTTCTTTGTAGGTCCACAGCTGAAAAGCAGCACTCATCACACTGCTTTCACCAAGTGACTTGGGCTGGGGTTGTTAATTTATTTCAGTTTTTCATGGTTTCACGATTGTGTAGGTTTGTGTCGTCCTTTCAGAAGTTGGCAAAACTATTTTTTTTTTGTTTTGCTGTCACTTTATGCTTCCTAATGACTTGGGAACAATAAAGTAACGCAATGCATTCCTTTAAAGGTCAGAACAGGGGCAAACTGATATGGTGGGCAGTTTTTTTGCCGAACTTCATGCGCCCATACTCTACTTGGACTTGGAGAAGTGCTAAATAAGCATGCGCCCCCATTGCCTGCAGCAACAGTCTGTTTCTATCTTTTAAACATCTCCTGGGATTCCTCTGCTACTCCCCTGTCTATTGCGGTACGCCTCTTTAAAAGGGCAGCTTGCCCACCTGAACTTTAACATGTGGCAATTTATAGACCGGTTGGGGTCATTTAAACACATTTAGTAAAACAGCAGGTTTTCTAATAACAGACACTGCTGCTCTCCATGACATTATATATTCCTATTCTGGGGCATAACTGCTATATAAATCAAAACATTATCACTATTATTTCTGTATTAATCCGTTAAGATGTGTGTATAACAAGAACTGAGAGTATTTTATACAGAATAACAGCAAATTAACTTGAAGACATAAAAGAAGTCTTTATTTGACATATCTGGTCACAGGGGATAAGACCAACAGAATGGTATAAAAGGAGCTTTTAATGCATCTGTTTGCTGTTATCCTGTTGACCTTGGAGTAGGATGTTCCCCCTGAGAAACACATTTGCGTAAATGGAAAGAACACAGAAGGGTCTTAACAGTATATTAATCTTATCATGATTTTATGTGAAATGCCTATGTTGAGGTAGCCTTTCAGCACCTTAGGAGGACATTTCATGGTAGAAAAAAACGCACATAAATGTTATTCAGTCTGGATATTTCTGAACTGAGGCCCATAGAAAAGCAGTGAATTCCAATATACGGCAAAAAGGGTTAGGGGTAGGGTTAGGGTTTCGCCAAGATACCCCATTTAATGTCCTGAATTGAAAAATAAAAAAGATTAGTACCAGAAGAATTGTAAACTGTTGCACAAGAGAGCATTTAAACCCAAAGTTTAAGGGTCTGAGCTCTGCCCTCTTCTAAAACAGGTCCAGCAGTGAACAAGGGCTTCAACTCAGTAAGTATTGGGCAGAACAATAGGGGTGGTGCCTAAACCCTTCCCACTCAAGGTGACATTACTCTCGGGAAAAAAAAAAATTCCGATTTTCCACAGTCACATACACACACATAGAGGGGAAAAATCAAAAAAGAGATCTCCTTAATGTCCTCAACAACAACGAGATCTGAAAGAAATGTCTTTTGTCTCGTGCTTCTCCGATTTGTCTCCTGAGACAAAATACCCCGGGATTCATATAAATGTCTCCTCTTGAATTTCAGTATAGATCTCAGCAAATTCACACAGTGACCTCAGATCTTCCAAGCGGTGATTATGTTTATTCACCCAATATCTGGTGAAACGAATGGACAGTAGTAATAAGCCACTTTACTCTGATTTCAAAACTATAGTCTGAATAATACTATTAGTTGCTCTAATTTATATTTCTGACCATATTCATTATGGAAGAAAAGGTAGGCAGTGTGGCATAGTAGTTTGGACTTTGGCCTTCAAACCCTGAGGTTGTGGGCTCAAATCCCACTACTGACACCATTGTGTGTCCATGAGCAAGTGACTTTACCTACCTGTGCTCCAATTAGTAAAAGAAATGTAACCAATCATATCTCGAGGATGGTAAGTCACCTGGATAAGGACATCAGTCCTGTAATAAATTGAAATATGAAGTCTAGATAGAGATTAAATCAAGACTAGAAAGCGGTCTAACAAAACCTAACATGCTCTTCAAACCAAGTTCTCCATTTTGACTCCTTTTACCTCAGTTGTATCTCATGTCTCCTTTTTGTGTAAAGCTATTTTAGAAGAAACATTTGTGACAAATTTGATTCTTAAATGAAACATAAATGAGCCAACAAAGATGAACTTTTAAGCAGTAAAATTGTCCTATGGGCATATGCAGACACTATGCTAAAATCAACTTTTTGTGACCATTATGAACATTGTAGAATCAAAATCTGGAATGATCTGATAGTACATTTTTGACCTCATTACAAACTTTCATTTACTTCTTCATCTTCTTCTTTTGGCTGCTCCCATTCGGGATCACCACAGTGGATTATCTTCTTTCATATCTTCCTGCCCTCATCATCTTGCTCTGTCACACCCACCACCTGCATGTCTTCTCTCCCCACATCCACAAACCCTCTCTTAGGCCTTCCACTGCTCCTCTTGACTGGCAGCTCTATCCTTAGCATCCTTTTCCCAATATACCCAGCATGGAAGTAAAAAGCAAAAGGCATGAACAGAATTAATTTTACTAGTGCAGTTTGGATTAAATGCATTACAAACGTAAGTGTGTGAAAAGTGTTTCCAAAGAAATAATGCTGTATCATCTTGTCAATAAATCGATAAATCTACCCTATAGGGTGGTCCAGATCTAGTTATGCAATTTCCATTACGGTATAACTTATTAAGTTTATTACATAGAAAATCACCCGGAAAATCCTGGACCATTGAGAAGTGTGTGAACTGACGACATGAGGTATCGTCTTCACGCCGAACTGGAATCGTTCCGCCATTAAATCAAAGTCATCCAGACGATCTGGATCTGCATAATTAGATCTGGACCACCCTGTATATATAGAAAATCCTAAGCCTAAAAGTGCAACTATTTTGTGCAACGATTTTATGTGACGTTTCTAAGTCACTATTTTGTCATGCGTTAAATTAGGCTTATTTTAAAAGCTACATATATATGTTTGATATCATTCTTTTCAGAATTTATTGAACATTAATGTGATGTTGTTAGATTTGCAGACTTTTTATTCCATTTTTAAATTATAGACTAAAATATCAAGAAAGTTGTGGTTTTTAATATCAAAGTCGTGGTTTTTATTTTTAATCGAGTAAACTTTCTTTCACAGGAACAAACTATTAAAAAAAAATTGATCAATTCATAACATCAATGTTTGTATTTAGGTGATTTAGCTAGCTGAAGTTCGAGGCGCCAACAGCGGTGGGTGGGCTTGCCCCCCTAGTGGTTCAATAAAAACAGTGAACTGTAAAAGATAAAACCAGAAATAAATAATCCATCCTTATGATTCAAATGAGGAATAAAAACATGAACTGGATCATCTTCACTCATGACATCCTGGTGATCCATCACTTATCTCCCCCGGCTCACCCACACAGGTCTAGTCAGACTGAGAGAGAGGTCAGCAGCGGGCGCTGATACAGCACATTGCCGCACCCACCACATGACAAACTAACATAGGATCCCAGATTAGGACCTGAGTGAAGCCATGCAACGGGTGACACCTCAGCATCTCACTAGTTCAGATGAAGTGGAACAGTGTGAGTTTTCTTTATGGTTGCTGGAGTGCCAATTCTGCCACCAATCCCCAAGTTTTTCCCTGCAGGTTGGTGGGCCTACATGCAGGGATGGATGCAGATTAACGTCATACCCAGGACGGAGCAATTGCAGGTTAAAGACCTTGCTCAAGGGCCCAACAGAGCAGAGTCCCTTTTGGCATTTTACGGGTTCGGAGACTTCCAAAAATTACACTCAAGATTCTCATGGCTCCCATCCGAGCACCATCCCTCAGCATCCATTGGGACCAACACCAATCCCGGCTCCTACATCCCGTCACCTGTCCTCAGTGTCTGCAGGCTTCCAGGAGCCCACGCTCTCTCATGTTCCAGCTGCTCACCCCAGGAGTGCCATTCAGATATGCACAAAAACGCACAGGGACTCTCATTGAATCATCAGAATATTAACAATGCTGCATTTCCCAATAATTAAAATTGCACTTTAATAGTGATCTCCCTATTAGAAAATCTACTATGCAGTTGCTACTTGTACTTTACAGACTCGGATTCCCTAAGACACAAAACAAGCTTACATAAAAAATAAAATTATCCCGAGCTGCTGTCGAAGAAAACTATTTAAATATACAGTGGAGTATTCAGACCTCTACATGTTATAATACAGGACTATTCAAAATGAAAGAGCAGATTTCAAAAATTTATTTCAAACAAACTGTGTCATATTCCACAAATCACTGGACAGAGGAAAGTTCAAAGTTTAAAAGCCCACCTAAAAGTACCAGTGAATACCACTGATAGATAGATAGATAGATAGATAGATAGATAGATAGATAGATAGGAAAGGAGTTACATTATAGATAGATAGATAGATAGATAGATAGATAGATAGATAGATAGATAGATAGATAGATAGATAGATAGGAAAGGAGTTACATTATAGATAGATAGATAGATAGATAGATAGATAGATAGATAGATAGATAGATAGATAGATAGATAGATAGATAGATAGATAGATAGATAGATAGATAGATAGATTAATCCCAAGGGGAAATTCACATAATCCAGCAGCAGTATACTGATACAAAAAAAACCAAACAATATTAAATTAAATAGTAATAAAAATGAAAAATTTTGAGCGCTGGTCCTCATTTATGGTATAGTAGCATTTCCACTTGGAGGTCCGGCGTTACCTGAACGACACCATTCCAGGATGATGGATTGGAAGAGGTGGACAACAAGATCTTGCTTATCATCTATGGCATCCCAGGTCTCCAGACCTTACCTCTTGTGATTTTTATCTATGGGGGGTACATTAAAGAAAAGGTGTTTGTTCCACGTATGCCCGTTAATCTTCAAGATTTGCGACATCGAATTGAGGAAGCTGTGAATTCAGTAACTAGAGACCAGTTGACTCGCATGTCTACAGTTTTGATGTTAGTCACGCTACACATGATGTTCACTTTGAGTGCATGCAACCTCAAGGACCATAGGACCAGACTTTGAACTTTCCTCTGTCCAGCGTGTTTCTGTCTTATACAGTTTGTTTGAAATAAACTATTGAAATCTGCTTTTTCATTTTGAATATCTCGGAATATATATGCAAAAAATTCTAAAATTCCTGTTTTTGCTTTGCCATTCTGGGGTATTCAGTGTTGCTTGATGTGGGCAAAAATGATCTGAAATAATTTTAGCACAAGGCTACAACATAACAAAATGTGACAGGGTCTGAATACTTTCTGAATCCACCGTCAATATTACATTACATTGGTTCAAATGTCACATTGGGCCACTGTCTGTGTGGAGTTTGTACGTTCTCTCTGTGCCCCTACACTCTTTTTCTTTGGGTACCCTGGCTTTCCTCACACATCTCCTACACACGTGTGTTAAGATAACTGGAGATTGTAAACGGACACCATATGTGTAAGTGAGGTTATGCGTTTTGCTCTATATGTAGTGCTATATAACACTTATTCTATGCACTATTACAAATTTGGTGCTCATTGCCATATCATATTAGACAGACGTTTCGTTAGGGTCATTGGGCACACAACAACACTCAACCAGTAATTCTCTCATTATACAGTTTTTATACCAGATGCCTTTTTGAATTGTTTATTCCAGATAATAAAAGGTGTTAATTTTTTTTTTTTATTTTATTTATTATAAAACTGTATTTTAAACATGAACTAGTAGAAATAAATTATAAGTATATTGAAAATGTATTTGGCAGGATGTACTGAATTAGGATAAATGAACCAGTTAAATACTGATAAATGTTTACTTTACTTGCACACAGCATTGCAATTATAACTCCCCGGATGGCGCCTGGGATGGTATCCTGTCAACTCTAAATTAGGCTGTCCATACACTTAAAAAAATGTGAGACCAGTTTACATTAATGCATACAAAATGCAGACACGTGGCACACAAATTGATTTATGGTTAAAACGCAATACCATGAAATATACTAAGGGAGAGGAACTGAAAGCAATAAAAATAGTTTCAATAGGGACGCACGACTGCTATCTGTGCCCCAGCATACATGCTGTAAATATATCATATAAAATATGGAAGAGTAAATAACACAAATAAATAAACTGTAAATACGTATTTATTTATAAATATAATTATTACAGATGTTAACAGTAAATTACTGTTACAGCCGTTACTCCACTGGGGGTCTTTTATACCGATGGCAATACTGTTGTATAATGCCACACTGCGACTGACAGATGTTTTTTCTTTTTTAGTTATTCAGGTGAGCATTTGTAAGGGGTTGGTTGTTTGTCATACATAATAATGACATTTATTACTTACTAGCTGTGTATGCCTATGCTTTAAAAAGCACAGGGTCCTAGAAACTACTGAAATCGTCAGAAAAAAAATTGAAATGTAGGGATGTCAGGTAATTGAAAGGAACTACTCTGGGCATCTCTCTCATAGGAGGTTTCATTTTGCCAACCTGCTCGCCTCACTTTTGCATCTTTGGATGTGAAGCCCTTACCCCGACTCTACCTCTCACTTCCGGGCTATCTTATCCTGCCTACTACACTAAAATCGCGTACACTTGCGACAAAAAAATCCCTCTTATCCTGACTACTATACTAAAATAAATTATCTATCTATCTATCTATCTATCTATCTATCTATCTATCTATCTATCTATCTATCTATCTATCTATCTATCTATCTATCTGTCAGTACATATATGTTATATTTATTATATGTTAAATATGTGTTATATGCTATATATATATATATATTAATTTAACAGTATATACAAAACATATATATATAAAAACAATGATATAGATTCAGTACAGTGCATATGAAACAAAGTGTTAACCTTATCCAGGTTATGACCGTCTAATATATTTCCATTTTTGGATTAAATGACCTAATAAATGCCCTCCTTCGATATAAGCACATTTCCAAGGGGGTAATTACTTTTTATTTCAATCGTTATCGACACAGTGTTTAATGGATTTGTTACTGCCTCACAGCCGTACGGGCCCGCACCTGATTTCTTGCCACTTTCTCCGTCTGCGTGGAGGCAGCAAGTTCTCCTTCCTTCTTTGTCAGACTGTTGTCCGGATCCTGCGGGCCATGTGTGTGTTCTTGTGCCCGACGATGAACTGACTGACTGGCGTTCCTTCCCAGGTTAGATTTTTTCCTTTGACCCCGTTGTTACAGAGAGAGTGTGCAACTCCTCATATTCACTGAATTAATGGTTTCATGAAATGATTGCTTGTATTAAATTCGATTAAATGCGCGTACACTTGCGACAAAAAAAATCCCTCTTATCCTGACTACTATACTAAAATAAATTATCTATCTATCTATCTATCTATCTATCTATCTATCTATCTATCTATCTATCTATCTATCTATCTATCTATCTATCTATCTATCTATCGTATCCTGCCTACTATACTAAAATAAATATATCTATCTATCTACTAAAAAAGTCTCCATGACTGGCCA
Source organism: Polypterus senegalus (assembly GCF_016835505.1). Lineage (NCBI taxonomy): Eukaryota > Metazoa > Chordata > Cladistia > Polypteriformes > Polypteridae > Polypterus > Polypterus senegalus. The sequence continues at coordinate 15,553,300 of NC_053168.1, forward strand.
CTAGTCATGGAGTGGAGGCAAAGGTGGTCCTCCCCTGCAAGTACTTGGGAGTCCAAATTAATATTTGGTTTCAGGAACACTATAACTATAGAAGAAAGGACAGAGGAGACTCTTTTTCCTTAGGAGACTGTGTTCTTTTAATGTGGGAAGTGACATCCTTCACATCTTCTGCAACTCCGTGATGGTTAGTGGGATTTTCTATTCTATGGTAAACTTGACCAGTAACATCATTTCAAGAGAGGACCACCAAAACAAGCAGCTGATTAAAAGGGCAGGCACACTCTGGAACCCCTGGAGGTCGTAGCAGCAGTGAATTAAATCAAAACTGAGCTATGAACAATGCTACACATCCTCTGTGTGACACAACAACACTGAGGACTTTCAGCCAACAAATCACTCAACAGAAGTGGGTCAAGAAATGAGACGGGGCTCCTTTCTACCAACAGCAATACGTCTGTATAATAACTCACTGGGATGGGGATGCCCATTTAGAAGTTTATCTTTATTTATTTATTTATTTTTTCTTTCTTTTTGATCATTCTGATGTGTACACCAGACCAGCAGTTGCATTATATTTACAGTGGTGTGAAAAACTATTTGCCCCCTTCATGATTTCTCATTCTTTCGCATGTTTGTCACACAAAATGTTTCTGATCATCAAACACATTTAACCATTAGTCAAATATAACACAAGTAAACACCAAATGCAGTTTTTAAATGATGGTTTTTATTATTTAGGGAGAAAAAAAATCCAAACCTACATGGCCCTGTGTGAAAAAGTAATTGCCCCTGAACCTAATAACTGGTTGGGCCACCCTTAGCAGCAATAACTGCAATCAAGCATTTGCGATAACTTGCAGTGAGTCTTTTACAGCTCTGGAGGAATTTTTGCCCACTCATCTTTGCAGAATTGTTGTAATTCAGCTTTATTTCAGGGTTTTCTAGCATGAACCGCCTTTTTAAGGTCATGCCATAGCATCTCAATTGGATTCAGGTCAGGACTTTGACTAGGCCACTCCAAAGTCTTCATTTTGTTTTTCTTCAGCCATTCAGAGGTGGATTTGGTGGTGTGTTTTGGGTCATTGTCCTTTTGCAGCACCCAAGATCGCTTCAGCTTGAGTTGACGAACAGATGGCCAGACATTCTCCTTCAGGATTTTTTGGTAGACAGTAGAATTCACGGTTCCATCTATCACAGCAAGCCTTCCAGGTCCTGAAGCAGCAAAACAACCCCAGACCATCACACTACCACCACCATATTTTACTGTTGGTATGATGTTCTTTTTCTGAAATGCAGCGTTCCTTTTGCTCCAGATGTAAGGGACATTTGCCTTCCAAAAAGTTCAACTTTTGTCTCATTAGTCCACAAGGTATTTTCCCAAAAGTCTTGGCAATCATTGAGATGTTTCTTAGCAAAATTGAGACGAGCCCTAATGTTCTTTTTGTTTAACAGTGGTTTGCGTCTTGGAAATCTGCCATGCAGGCCGTTTTTGCCCAGTCTCTTTCTTACAGTGGAGTCGTGAACACTGACCTTAATTGAGGTAAGTGAGGCCTGCAGTTCTTTAGACGATGTTCTGGGGTCTTTTGTGACCTCTAGGATGAGTCGTCTCTGCGCTCTTGGGGTAATTTTCGTCGGCCGGCCACTCCTGGGAAGGTTCACCACTGTTCCATGTTTTTGCCATTTGTGGATAATGGCTCTCACTGTGGTTTGCTGGAGTCCCAAAGCTTTAGAAATGACTTTATAACCTTTACCAGACTGATAGATCTCAATTACTTCTGTTCTCATTTGTTCCTGAATTTCTTTGGATCTTGGCATGATGTCTAGCTTTTGAGGTGCTTTTGGTCTACTTCTCTGTGTCAGGCAGCTCCTATTCAAGTGATTTCTTGATTGAAACAGATGTGGCAGTAATCAGGCCTGGGGGTGGCTACGAAAATTGAACTCAGGTGTGATACACCACAGTTAGGTTATTTTTAACAAGGGGCAATTACTTTTTCACACAAGGCCATGTAGGTTTGGATTTTTTTTCTCCCTAAATAATAAAAACCATCATTTAAAAACAGCATTTTGTGTTTACTTGTGTTATATCTGACTAATGGTTAAATGTGTTTGATGATCAGAAACATTTTGTGTGACAAACATGCAAAAGAATAAGAAATCAGGAAGGGGGCAAATAGTTTTTCACACCACTGTATGTATGTATGTATTTAAAGAGCTTCCTTAAAAAGCAAATTTCCCCCTGTGGTCAAATAAAGTCCTATCTATCTATCTATCTATCTATCTATCTATCTATCTATCTATCTATCTATCTATCTATCTATCTATCTATCTATCTATCTATCATACAGAGTCTTTCATATCTATCTATCTATCTATCTATCTATCTATCTATCTATCTATCTATCTATCTATCTATCTATCTATCTATCTATCTATCTATCTATCTTTCAAATGCAAACTTGAAAATATATATTTGAACTACATGAAACTGCAAGATATATATCCACATATTTTTTGAATATATTGCAGTATATTTCATTTTCATAAGGACATTTGAGAGACATCAAACCCAAGTTAAAATGTGAACAGAGGGAAAACTGGGCTGACTTCCTGAAATGTCACCCATTTACAGTATCAGTCCAAATTTCCTAATTCATAATATTAATTATCTGAAAGGATTATTCAAAATGGAGCACTACAGTATATGAATCAGAATTCTTTTCTCAGATATTGGTCACCTGAAATAACAACGGCAGCCACTTTTATAGATGTCTTGACAACCTCAGTATTAAAATGTCTGATTATTGCACGGGCCGCATTGTGCTTTGCTGCACGCTGTTGATTTTTAAGAGGTGACTCCATACACAGTCCCCGCACTGACAGCTTTCACTATAATGTGACATAAGGATTCGTATTTCGGAATACAAACAGATTTTCTTACCTTCCGTGTGACTAAATAACTCCTACTTAACCAGATAATCTGAAAAATAGAAATGTAGAGAACTATGCGTGTCTCCATATGTTGTTCCATTTTTTCTGTATTAATGACAATAACAGCAAGAACATTATTTCCCCAAATTGTTTTCTTCTTTCAAAAGCAGACATTTCAAAACTGTCATAAAAATGAACTCATTTGAATGTCCAAAACATTTTTGCCGACTTTTGTAAATGTGTGCGTGTGAGTGTGTTGGTGTGTGGGTGGCTCCGTGCTGTGTTCACAACTGTCTTCCAAACTGAAGGAGTTAAAACACATTTCTTGCAAAAAAAAAAAAGAGGGTCTGTTTCGAAATCAGGTGACAAATCCTTTATTAAGCCAGAATGACTTATTTGAGTAGTTGTAGACTCAGACAGCTTGATGATAATTTAAACACCAGAGACTGTAAATTAGCAAGCATCTGGACAACTTAATGACAAAATATGCTTTTAAATATGTTTTTTTTTTTTTTAAAGAGACAAAGGAGAAAAAAGATGCTGAATTCTTCTGCTTTGCATCTTTATACTGGCACGTAGATACTGTACTGTAGTTGCCTGTGTAAAATGTAATAAAGATTGCTGGGGTACTCGGAGAAAGTTTCATTAGTTTGTGTATTTTCTCTATTAGATTCATATTGCAATTATTGCATAAAGCTTTTCCCAGGCATCTGCTGACATTAAGCACTGACCTTCCAAATCCTCTGTAAATATGTGTACAGGCCGCTGCCTAAAAGGGTCTGTCAGTTTATTGGTTTCTGGAACTCAGCAAGATTCACCACAATGGTGAAAAATATCGTGTAGAACTGAGGAAGAGCCACTCATTTGATATCACCTTCTGCTGCACACATGTGGAGGGATTGTCCAAATAAATGGAAATTCTCTAACTCCACCACAGCTGCAGAGTGACACTTCAGATGTCTTGTCTTCCCTTTGTATATATCATTGGAATAATCTCAAAACCACAGTGGCATCACATCAGAAAAAAAAGAAGCAACGGAAAGTCAGATTTTATTATCTGACACAGTGGAAATTTTCATAAAAAGGACAGGCTCCCAACTTAAAGCCTGCAATTTATTAAACATTGCAGAAGACAATGGCTGCACATAATACAGGTCAAGCTTTTTGTACTTTATGTGGTAGGATATGCAAGCCCTCCAAAGTTCTGCCCTTGAAGGAATAGAACGTATCTGTAGGGGCGTAAAAACAGGACATAAGGACTCACTTCTCTATTACTTATATACCAATCACATATACGTCTTTTTACTTATTAATTATCTGTTTTTTATTTGCTTATAACTATTTCTTTAAAATCTTGTAAAGCTTATGATGCTACATCATAGAAAAATAAAAATGTGGCTGTTGAAGCAACGTCACAGGAGGAGAACTCATCTGTGAATATCCCACCGTCCACGCAATGAAACCAAATGGAGCAAAGTGAACAAAAAAGGCAGAAATTGAAGTGCTCCGAACAGTCCAGCAATGTTTAAAACTTGGAAAAACGTCTTGATTTGGATAAAAAAGAAAAACACACACCCACCATCGTCATTGTACAACTGTCCAGAGGAAAGAGACTTTTCTGGAGAGCAATGTCTACGATAAATAAATGTTTAAAAAGGCTGAAACATTTCCTTTTCATATTTACAAGCCATCTGTGATAGCTGCGCTTCTTCCAGTTATATTTACAACGAAACATAAAACGCAATCACATGAATTTATAAACTGATCACCTTCCATTAATTGATTGAGTACAATTATTAACAGCTATATAAAAAATGAAATAGAAACACAAACATAACCAAAATGTGTTCTTTTGTTACGCAATAAATATTACAGTTTTAAAGGGTAAAAGCAATTTACTTTGAAAGTAAACATTACATTCTAAAAAGGATACTTCAATGAAAATGCTTTAAGATATAACATTGTAAAAGACGCAAATACTACAAAACTGCATCTCTCATATCTGAAATGTGAGTCATAGCGGGAGACCACAAGAGATTTTTTCCTTTGAGTCTTCACTGAAATTTTTATATTTGAATATTACAGTACACTCTTATAGTTTAATTCTTATTATTATTCTGATAGCCATTTCAAGGACTGTCCCTCCAGTGCCACCAATATTGACAGAGAGAGCACAACTCTGAGAATTGTATTTAACAGGTTTACCAGTTTATTATTATTATTATTATTATTATTAATATTATTATACTCTTATAGTTTAATTCTTATTATTATTCTGATAGCCATTTCAAGGACTGTCCCTTCAATGCCCCCCAATGTTGCCAGATAGAGCACAGCTCCAATAATTGTATTTAACAGGTTTACCAGTTTTTTATTATTATTATTATTATTATTATTATTATTATTGTTATTATTATTATTATACTCTTATAGTTTAATTCTTATTATTATACTGATAGCTGCTTCAAGGACTGTCCCTCCAATGCCACCAATATTGACAGTTAGAGCATAACTATGAGAATTATATTTAACAGGTTTACCAGTTTACTATTATTATTATTATTATTATTATTGTTGTTATTATTGTTATTATTATTATAGTTTAATTCTTATTATTATTCTGATAGCCACTTCAAGGACTGTCCCTCCAATGCCACCAATATTGACAGTTAGAGCACAACTCTGAGAATTGTATTTAACAGGTTTAGCAGTTTACTAGTATGTTGCCTATTATGTTGCCTGATAGAGCACAGCTCCAAAAATTGTATTTAACAAGGTTAGCAAGTTATATATATATATATTAGCAAGAAGTATAACACAACTAAGAACTTTTTAAAATATTTTTGTATTCTTAACCATCTTTGGGTCAGAAGCACATGGAATTCATTATTATTATTATTTTGAACACAAAGCAGAAGATGATAAAGTTTTTTTTTCAGTGTTCTATATTCTTATCATTCTTAGAGTTAGCTGAAAATAATGATGATGATGATGATTATTATTGTAAGAAGTTGAAGAGGACAAAAAAGACTTTTTTACAGCTTTCAATATTCGTATCCTTCTTATGGTCATCTGAAAGTATTATTATTATTATTATTATTATTATTATTATTATTATTATTATTATTATTATTATTTTGTTGTTGTTGTTGTTGTTGTTAAAAGTAATTTCTAGCATAGTCCCATAGCTGCCATCTACAGTATTCCAGGCCTAGGCCAGGACATAGGGCAGTGTTGTGTTGTGTGTGTGTGTACTTGTGTGTATATTTTAGGGGATTGTGTTTGTGTCAAGTAATGTCCTTACTATGTGACATGTATTTAAAATGGCTGCTTTGTGTCGCCTTGTTTATGTGTATTGGTTTCTGTGTGATGTCTGTTGGCTTTTGTGTGGTGTTTGTGGGTTGATACCAGTGGTGGATTTAACAATAGGCACAATGGCCGCCTTGTCCATTCTCCACAAGTGACATATTTCTTCTGTCGGTTATTTATTTAAATGTGTATTTTGTGAGTTGTGTGTGTCTGATATGGTGATGTCAGTCAAATCTGTTGTTTTGTCAATCAGTATCATGCCTGGCCCATTATGGTGGATACCTTTTGTCTGTTCCAGTAGAGTTTCTGTGTGGCTTTTTCTAGTAGTTCTAATCTGGTTTGTATGTGTCTACTGGTTTGTGTTGCAGTGCCACTTCTGGAGGTCTAGTGTTCGCCATCTGATTGTGCCTGTGCGTGTCATCCGTCTCTGTCAGTAGTTTATAGCCTCGTGTGATGTGTTGGATTGTTTCCTGCTCTTTGTGGCAGGGGCTTGTGTACTGTCTGTATCGTTAGCAACCTTAAGAATATATTGTCTGTAGTTGTTTTGTATTATTATTGTTGTTGTTGTTGTTGCTGCTCTTCTGATGATGCCACTGCTGTTTCGACTGTGCTGTCTCTCCTAATCTAGAAGTTGGGCCTTGAAGCACCCCAGCCAATAATGGACCTAATGTCAGACCTTCTGCCAGCATTGTCACCATCCGTGTTCACCATTTGTGCTTTGAGGAGTTTCCTTAGTGGGGCTGGGCAGTCACCTGACCAGGTATACTCACACTTTGGGACTGACCTTGGTTTTTCCAGTTGCTTTCTTTAAGGTCTTTAAACAAAAACAAACCTAGAATAGCTATCTCCAGTATAACATAACATAACATAATATAATATAATCTTGTCTGCTCAATCCATGTAAATGTATAAGGTTTACATTGAAGGCCATTTTCAGCTTCCAGCAACATGCTTGGATTTTATAAGGCATAATTAATTGTCTGATTTCAATCATATAGTACTGCATTGGGTTTATAAGGCAATATATGATTTCTAAAAATTAATTGATTTAAATTATAATGATCATCATCATGATAAGAATCATAATAACAATATTATGTCAAGATGAGTGTGGATTTGTGTGTAAGTGAGGCCCGGCTTCATGCCCTGCACTGTCCCAAATAAAGCAGCCAGTAGCCCGTGAGGAACCATTTGAATTCCCTAAAGAACCATTCCCAGGAAGTTTCCAGAAAGAACCTTTAGATTAGTAAGAGGACCCATAAATATTTGTGAATGGATAGACGATTTGTATAATACAAGTGGGTTTCTGATTTTGGAAGGACTCTCACTGCATTCATTCACACAAGCTAAGTTCAGGTTTTCTTCATCTGTTGTATCTTACTAGTGTACACGTTAAAGATTTTGGTGGAGCCTTTTCTCAAAGCCCCAAGAATCAAATTCTTCTGCAAAGAACACTTCATAGAACCAAAGTGGTTCTAGATCATGTAATAGGTCTACTGGGAACCACACAACCCAGTAAAGTGCCAGTATGGAATTATGGAGTGTGTGCTACCAGAATAGGCTCCAACATCCCCAGGACAAAAAAGTGGATTAAGCCAGTTCCAGAACGTTCTGTAATAATAATAATAATAAAAATACATAAATAAAAGGCATATTATTATTATTACTATTATTATTGTTGTTGTTGTTGTTATTGTTATTATTATTACCAATTGTTACCATTATAGTAATAGTAATAATATTAATGTTTAAGCGCTTTTAAGAATTTCATTATTTAATCTGAACTAGTGAAGTTTCAATACCAAATATCTGTTCCATTTCATCCTTATTCTCGATATAGGAAGCAGGCAATTACTTTTCCCTATTTTTGAACAATTTATTTTTAATATTTAGGTTGTCCTTTATCTTTAACTGTTTTATCCTTGTTTTTATTCTCTTTGTAAAACACTGAGATCACAAAGAAACATTTTTCCTCATTACTTTAAAAGAATGTTCTACTTAAACAAGACCAGCCATTGAACATCCTCGCAAGAGTTAGAATGCAAAAGCAATCAACCCAGGCCAGCAAAACGACAATTGTTTTAGGCATTGTAGCTACCGTCTTTGAAGGGTTTATACAGAATGTATGAACTGCGGATTGGAGATCATTCAGACACTACTTGGTTGTTAACGGTCCTTCTTCTTCTGGAGCTATTCTCATTTTTATGTGGGGTTACTATTTTTTTATATTTTGACTAGAATTCTCCAATAGAGTTTTTGGCATGATTTTAACAGCTAGATACCTTTCCTGACACCAAAGGCAACAACATCCCTATGAGCACATAATCACATTTTTTTAAGTTAACTTGTGAAAACAGAAAATTTGAGATCTAATAAGATGATTTGGTATATAATTTAACTTGAAGAAATTAATTAATCCATTAACACTTTCTCTGAATCCAACAGAAGAGCCAGAGCCAGTTATAGCACCACAAGGAAAAACCCTGGTGACACTCTGGTCCACGGCTGGGCAGTCACTCTCACTCATAACAAGCCAATTTAGAGGGACCACTTAGGCTAAAACACACATTCAGAGTGAAACAATGAGCCAAGAGAAAACCCACACAGACACACGGAGAATGTGCAAAGAAATACCCATAGACTGTGACCAGAAATCAACCCCGGGCCCTTGGAGCTTTAAGGCAGAAGTGCTAACAGCGTCAACAGCGCTCTGTGACTCTACAGGAGTCAAATATGGAGAAACTGTATGACAGGCTGCTGTGACGGAGCTAAAAATTAACTGGGATATTTATTAGAAACAGCACACTGATGGAGTTCTCTTTTATCTATCTATCTATCTATCTATCTATCTATCTATCAATAATATAGTGCCTTTCATATCTATCTATCTATCTATCTATCTATCTATCTATCTATCTATCTATCTATCTATCTATCTATAATATAGTGTCTTTCATATCTATCTATCTATCTATCTATCTATCTATCTATCTATCTATCTATCTATCAATCAATAATATAGTGCCTTTCATATCTATCTATCTATCTATCAATAATATAGTGCCTTCCATATCTATCTATCTATCTATCTATCTATCTATCTATCTATCTATCAATAATATAGTGCCTTTCATATCTATCTATCTGTCTATCTATCTATCTATCTATCTATAATATAATGCCTTTTATATCTGCCAATCAATCTATTGGTTATATAGTGCCTTTCTATCTATCTATCTATCTATCTATCTATCTATCTATCTATCTATCTATCTATCTATCTATCTATCTATTATATAGTGCCTTTCCTATCTATCTATCTATCTATCTATCTATCTATCTATCTATCTATCAGTATTTGTTTTTATTTACTTCACAATGTTTCTGAAATATTGGCCTTTTCTTGATTTTATTAACTAGTTGCAAGTTTGTGAGCCTTTCATTTTTATAAAACGATAACAACAGAACACACTACATCTTTTAAAAAATTGTTGGTTTTTCTAAACATATTATTTAAGATAGATAGATAGATAGATAGATAGATAGATAGATAGATAGATAGATAGATAGATAGATAGATAGATAGATAGATAGATAGATAGATAGATAGATAGATAGATAGATAGATGTCTGCTGTTTGTGTCGACTTTGTGAGCCGTTCTTCACCTTCTTGTTTCACAGCAGCGCTCAGCGTCCCTGAAGAAGAGTTTGTGCCTGATGAAGACAGGGCTGCTCCAAATATTGTGTGAAGCCACCAAAAGTATCAAATCAGCTGAATGCAGTGTCAAGAATTGGTGGGTGTGACTGTTGGAGTCCCTGACTTGTTGTTCCCAGCTGGGCCAAGCTATTGTGTAGGTATTCAGGCAACGCACTCATGAAACTAGATAAATGGATTAGTGGATCAGAGACACCAGCGGCACCTTCAAAAGGAACACAGCAGCCTGCAAAAGAGACTGACATTTGTGTACTGGGGCAGAGGGTGTGTGAATGCTCTGCTACTGCCAAAGGGACAAGACAGTGATAAACTTTCCTCAGCGGCCACCTCACTCTTCTGTACAATTCTAAAACAAAATAAATGGATTGCCTCATTGTGGCTGATCTGTAGGCAGCATGGAGAAAACAGCACTTGTCCAGCAACAAAGGCCAAGGTATTGTGTGGGGCCAACAACCCATGACAAACCCTATAATTGTCTATAGGTTAACAATAAATCCTGAATTTGCATTAATGTACATTGATGTGTTAAACTTGACAGCTCTGGTTTGTGCTTAACGTTATAACCTGATCCCAAACAGAATGCCTTGCTGCGATTGATACAATGAAATGTGTGTGTGTGTGTGTGTGTGTGCGAATGGGGGTGGGGGGTGTTTGGGGGGTTTCTTGTATATCTGAAAAGAGGCCAACACTGAGAAATACAGAAATAACATTTTACTGATTTCACACACACACACGTAGCATATCACAGGAGTGAAACTGTCTCTTTATTTTCTTACATGGAAACTGTTAACCTTGATGACAAAATTTTAACAACTTTCACGTGAAGTTTGATTCTTTTGTTATAATATGCCAAGTATAAGACGATCCAACAGTGGCAAATTTATTATTAGTATTATTTTATTCACTCTGAATAAATTAAAATAATAAGATCAGATTGTCATTTTGAAAAAACAAGGATGTTGAAAGGAATTGGACTCTGCATTAAGACACAGAAATACAACGTTTATATATTTGAATGAGTTCTAATTGTATTTAATACAATAAACCTGCACACTGTGACGTTTATCATTTCCCTGCCTGCGACTCTAAAGCTATCTATCCTTTTAGGATGTGGGTACATTTTTTTTTTCCTCTGCATTTATTGATTTATTTCCACATTTACACCAAACGACGGATGCTTTTGAATAATTATGAGCGCCATTAAAGTCAGGTAAATCTGCGATTCTAATTCTTCGTTTACAAGGCACTGTTTCACAGGTTGGAAAACATTTTTTTTTTTATGCATTGTATTACAAAGGATTAAATAAAATGGTGTGATTTTCTCCTGTTTGTTGGGAATCATTATTTTAGAAATTCATTTTCATGCTAGACTGGCTGTATTTGCGTTTATTGTATTGAGGAATCCGCCGCATGTTAATGTTTAACAACGCTAATCCCTAACAACTCTTCCCTATTTTTAAGTTTAAGAAGGACGGGAGCAAAAGAGTTTTTTTTTTTTTTAATTTATTTATTTCAATTTCAATTGAAGACTTGTACATTTGCACAACACTGGCCAAAATGGAACTCGTTAGAAAAAAATAAATCGGTATATCGCTTAATTTATTTATTTATTTTTTCACGAAGTAGTCCGTCATTTAGGATTTTATTTCACTTTGGAAACTTGATAACCTGCTCTCCTTTACCTTAACTCCTACTCTTGTAAAATGTGACGTTTTTCTTATTATGTTTAATATTAGACTTTCTCTTTTTCTTTTTTTTTTTGTGATGATGATGATGATGATGGGGCCTGATAAGCGTTTCTTACAGGGAGTCCTGTTTTCTTTTTCTTTTCTTTTGTTTCATCATTTAGGATTAATTTCACTTTTTGAAACTCTGAAAAAAAATCTATAAACTGCTCTCCTTTACCTTAACTCCTACTCTTGTAAAATGCGATTTTTTTCCTTTAATGTAAGTTTAATATTAGACTTTCTCTTTTTCTTTTTTTTTTTGTGATGATGATGATTGTGGGGCCTGATGAGCCTTTCTTACAGGAGTCCTTTTTTTTCTTTCTATTTTTATCATTTAGGATTTATTTCACTTTTTGAAACTCTTAAACATAAACTGCTATCCGTTACCTTAACTCCTATTCTTGTAAAACGTGTCCTTTAATGTAAGTTTAACATTAGACTTTCTTTTTTTTTTATAATGATGATGATTATGCGGTCTGATGAGCGTTTCTTACAGGGGCTCCTTTTTATCTTTTTTTCATGAACTAGTCATCATTTAGGATTTATTTCACTTTTTGAAACTCTTAAACAAATCTATAAACTGCTCTCCTTTACCTTAACTCTTACTCTTGTGATGATGATGATGATGGTGATAATGATGATTATGGGGTCTGATGAGCAGTTCTTACAGGGGGTCTTTTTTTTTTTGTTTTAGTCTACTTGTGACCCCCTCCCCCCGATTTTTTCCCAGTCCCTCAGGCAATGTGGGAATACTGCTGGAAGTGACAGCCTAATTATAGGTTCTAACCCTGTTTATTACTCATTAGACAATTCACTGTACATCCACTGTTAAATGAATAATTTTGTATATATTAGGAAATCACAATATTATGGCCTCCAGCTAAAACCTGTACTAACCTCATGCTGGTTTGTTACAAAAGAAATAAATGTGACACCAGGAGGTTATTTTCCCTTTTTTTCCCCCAACCTCTCTCTCTCTCTCTCACACACACACACACACACACACACACACACGGGAAAATACGACTTTCAAACTGCGAGACAAAAAAATAATACAATTTGTCCAGTTTTACACTGATGCCGGAAAAGCGCAGCCGTTTATTTTCTGTAGCTGAAATTCATTAGGTTTAAACTAAGAGGCCTCCCCGCTTTATTAATAATCAGTCATCAATTGTTTAAATAAGTACCTGTTTAACATTTTAATGCTGGGCCATGACTGCAGGGATTTTTTAAAAGAGTCATTTGCAAGGACGATTGAAACTTTATAGTGCATATGATTCATAGAGTGTGGCTCTACTCTAAGCCGAGGTGGGCATTACATTAATCAGTGTCAGGACACGAAAACCGAAGAGATGACGACGAATTCTTCATTTTTTCCTACGCACAAGAGATAAACGTTCTTATGAATAATTAAATTGAAATCGAGGGAAAATAGGCTGAATTGGGAAAAAGAAAATCTAAAACGACTGATGGATTTCTTTTCTGGTTACTTTATTTTATTTTTGCTTTTTTTTTTTTTCATTTCATTTTATTTTGCTGATGGGGACCTCCACGTATAGGTGTTTGTTTATTAATGATGCATTAAACAAAGCCGGTGGGGTGATGTTATTCAAATTAACCACTTAAGACATTTTGCTGTCTCTCGTCATCATTCATTATTAAAGGTCTCTCTTGTTTAAAAAAAATCTCTAAATTGTTTATACATTTGGAAATGTCGGCCTTAATCAGAAAGAAAGAAAGAAAGAAAGAAAGAAAGAAAGAAAGAAAGAAAGAAAGAAAACCTTATGAACCTTACTCTTCATGTAGCGTTACGCAAAAATATCTTAAAGAAAGAAAGCCTTTTGAATCTGAATCTATATAGAGAGTTACAAAAAAACACCTGAAAGAAAGAAAGCCTTATGAACCTTAATTTGTATGTAGCATGACACAAAAATATCTTAAAGAAAGCCTTATGAATCTGATTCTATATATAGTTACATAAAAACAGGTGAAAGAAAGAAAGAAGTGAAGCCTTCGAAATATTAATCTATATATAGCGTTACATAAAAAACTGAAAGAAAGAAAGAAAGAAACAAACAAACAAACAAACAAAGAAAGCCTTATGAACCTTAATCTGTATGTAGCGTTGCACAAAAATATCTTAAAGAAAGAAAGCCTTATGAATCTGATTATATATATATGGAAATATTTAGGTACATAAAAACAGGTGAAAGAAAGAAAGAAAGAAAGAAAGAAGTGAAGCCTTAGGATAATGAATATATATATATATATATATATATATATATATATATATATATATATATATATATATAAAGAAAGAAAGAAAGAAGGGAAGCCTTATGAATATTAATCTATATATAGCGTTACATGAAAGAAAGAAAGCACGCTAAGAGACAGAAGTTAAACCACTTCAATCTGAGTGGAAATCGAACTACTATACAAAACGAATTGCTTTAAATAAGCCATCCACCCATTTTCAGGCTCCCGGGGAGCTGCAAGTCTAACGCAGCAACATCGGGTGACCAAAACGTTACATCGTCGCCGTAATGAAAAATTACCAATAAAATAAAATCATTCTGATTACAATGTTCTGAGTCTGCACCATTTCTCAGAGGCTCATTCAACAGAATGTTTAAAAAGCATGCTTCAAATAAGTCTGATAACTGAATCTCTAACACTGCGTGGAGTTTGATTCAATAGACTTAAAAACGATGATAAGTGCAAACGAATTGACATTCTAATGTAGGCGTCCATAAAAGTTTAACTTTATCCTCCTCTTTTCTAACTCACGTCGACCATGATATATGGAAAGATATTAAAATATTATGGCATAGAATAACTAGAATGGCAAAATTGATTATCAAAAATATTTTCTTTGCACTAACACATATTTGTTTAGAGTATTTATCATTGCTCGCGTTTCATGTAAATATTCAACAACTTTCAGGTCTCTTCTAAATAGTAAACACTAAGGGTTTACGCTCTCCTGTCATATCAGGTATTTTTAAAAGCCACGGTTGTTACAGTGGTTTGAATTTAGTAAAGAAGCTTTGAGCGTAACACTAACAGAACTGCACATACGGAGTGTTTCTTTCAGGCACCCCGTAAATATAACATTTAATACTGGACCAAATCGGATTGTATGTGCGCAGATGCCATTTCAGAAAGAAGGCACTAAGCATGTGCAAAGGATATTTCTATTTTTTCTTAGTCCCCTTTGTAAACTATATCTGCAGCGAATGTGATTTTCATTTGCCAGACGGTGTTTTTTTTCTTGTTTAATTTTTCAGCGATCGAATATACTTGTTTGCAACATGTAAAAGAGATAAGACCCCCAACTTTAAAACGTTTAAAGTTGCCTCAACTTTTTAAAACGGGAACATTTTGAAGCTCCGTTCGAGTTTTGGAAAAACTGGGTGCAGAACGAAAGAATATTAACCATTAGCACGGAACTTGAAGGAGTACATTCTAAATTGTGTTTTTCTTATAATAATCCTCACCGGTACTAAACCAACATACAAAGGTTAGCAGAGCTGTAAATTATAAAAAAATATTTCAAAATGTACATAACAAAAATGTACATAATAAACAAATGTAACTCTTGCATGTGTCCATTTATCACATATGGGACTGGAATTATCATAGATGGCAGAAGAATCCTGCGAATCTTTTTTCCTTTTGATGTACCAGCTTGTCGGTTATAGACTAACAGCAATCAAGAGTTACCCAATTGCAAACTGGAATCAGTATTTATACAATTCTTTTTAAAGTATGACCTTTCAAGGATTTCACAAAAGTGGAAAACTATGCATTGGGGGAAAAAAAACATTCTCTATTCAACTATACAAGAAGTAAAATTACTTAAACACAACTTTAGAGGGCGCTGTCAACCTTTACTTCGGTTAAGGAGAGTTTAACACTATGCAAATAATCAATCAACCGTTTAAGAAACCTTGTATGTATATATATATATATATATATATATATATATATATATATATATATATATGTGTATTAGTCTTTTTTTTCACAAACACTCATGTTCAGACCTTTCCAGAATTTCAGAATACTTTTAACACTATGCAAATAATAAATCAACCGTTTAAAAAGCCTTACATATAGATTGTGTGTGTATATATATATAAATCTGTGTATTTGTTTTTTCTTCCTCACCAACATCCATATTAAGACCTTTTCAGGATCTCAGGATTATGTCATAACTACAAAACAAACCAAGTTAATAAAATTTGTAAAGGTTAACTTTCCTGTAATTTTTTCGACAAAGTTACTATATATACGAATTAGGCGTAAATCGAATTAACAATAAGAAACAAGCATGTAACTGAGTTAAGCAGGTAAAACTGAAAATGCATTTTTGAACCCCCTAAAAAAGCGCAGTGGCCTAATCAATGATGTGAGCCTTGATGTCTAGCTATTAATATTTTATTTGAAAATCTCGTCTTGTTTCCGACAAGTGCTAGTTTTAGCATTTCATTTTGTTTGGATAGGGCGTTCCCACATTATTTCTTAATGACTTCCCCAGCTGCTTCTGTCTATTTTCTGTCACCAACAACCATCTGGCATCTTATTAGCACCTCAATGCTTATGTGCTGTTTTCATTTAGCAGATGAAAAACAGTGTAAAATATTGCAAAATAAAAGATCCTTGCCTTTTTCCCGCTACATTCGAAACATCGCAAGCAAATGCAACTAGCCAGTGGATGGGCAATTCAAACACCATATTGTTAATGCTTTAGTCTTTTTTTTCCCCAGAATATATTAAGATTCTGTTTGTAGTAGTAAGAAGCTTGCTAGACAGAATAACGCGTACAAAACAACTGCAGACATTGTGAAGGTAATAATAAAAAAAAAATAGCAACAAAATGATCATAATTCTTTTTAAAGTAAAAGATTGTGCTTTGCCACACGTTTCAGATCAACTGCTCTCCATTAAAATTTCAATATATTTTAAAGTTAAAGCGTACTGATTCTGCTACAATATCTCAAGCATATAAATTACACAGATCAATAAATTAATGCATTTCTTAATTATCTCTCGTACATCAATAATAATCATAATGAACAAAAACGAAATCAAGCGTGTCAGCAAAACCTAAAAACCAAATAACAGATGTCTCCAATTCCGTTTTCAAATGATCAGACCTTAACTAGGGGAGGGGGGAAATAAAAAAATAAAGAAAAGAAAAGAAAAACAGAGAAGGAAATGACGGTGCCGCTATAATTTCATTTAGTTTATTAGACAAAAATATATGATTTGGACAAGATTTTGTCGACGCGCTATTTACAAATTCCGATCACTCTATATACAGAAATAAAACACAAAAAAGCACATGAAAGACAATTACCAAATGATTAAAAAGGAAGGGGGGATTTGATCAACACGAGCAGAGCAGTGATTAAAAGGTACAAAGGAAGGGCAAATCCATCCACATGGTTTGTCAAGTTGATTTAATAGTTTTATGCATCGAAATGATGCTAAATGTTGATGAGATTATTTTAGTCCTTTTCAGCAATGCATTTTCAGTCTTTTTCTTTTTTCTTTTCTTTCTTTCTTTTTTTTTTTTTGTATTTTTTATTTTATTTTTTTGTTTTTGTACACGTTCACACACGCAGTCTTGATCAGGCAGTCGACAGAGCTGTTAAAACCCGCTGTGTTGTCTCTTGTTGGTTCCTGGGGCTGATATAAAAAACGAATAAAACAAAATTACCATATTGAACGTTATGACTGACATGTACTTAATGACACACATACACAGTATGTACATTATGGCTTTACACGCGTTTTCTATATATATATTTAATTGAAACTAAATAGCACATACAATTTTTTTAAATCATTTTTCTTTCCGTTAGTTACCGAAATCATTCACACCAAAATGATTAACTAAGTAAACCGAACACACAGTTTGACTATTTTCTTTCTTAAACCAGTATTTGAGCTTGACTTGTATCAGTATTCGGTTGTGAACAATGCACTGCCTATTACTTTTACTTAGTGATTTGGTAAGGAGTTACCCTCTAGGGGCATGAAATAAACGGAGGATTATTGCAGGTCCTCTGTCACGAAAATGCACGACTGGCTTCTAATCAGGAGCAGACCTTGACAATTAGGGTCCTAGGGGAGCCACGTGTTAATTCAGATCCGCCTCTCCCAGCAGGAGACGCTGTGGCACCAATGAGTTTTCTGTAAGTCAAGATGGTTAACTATGCGAGCTGAGCGCCCACCATTGACATCAGCAGCTGAAGCAATATTAAAAATGAAAACGGGAAGTGGGGCTTCATCGATGGAAGCTCAAATCACCCTACAGGTCATCAAAAAAAAAAAAGAAAAGAAAAGAAAAAAGAAACTTATCTCACCTGTCGTGGGTTGCTTGAAAAGTGGATTTTAAGGTCTGCGTGGGAGAGTCAGTAACTGGAACGCCTTCCCGTTCTGAATAAAACACAGAAAGAAAGAAAAACACTTAATACAGGCATATAGACAAGTTGCCTTTACATGATGATGACTTTCATTTTGCCATTTTTATCAAACACAATTAATCAATGAATCTTCGGTTTATAAAGAGCCTTTTACTGAAGGCGCTTCACAGCGCATGCTCATTTACAATTTGATTCATAGTACACCTGACATTGAAACAATCGATATATTTAAAGTTCTTTTGAAAAGTTACTACGGATTTAAAGGTAGAACGAGAAACTAAAACTTTTTTTGACATTTATCAAATATGGAAATTTGTGAGATAAGAAATCTAAACTGCGGGAGTATAGATGCCACATACTAAGAGGAGGAAAAGCCTGCAAATTGTGACATTTTCAATACTCTTAAAACTTACAACTAGGGTTTATAAAACACAATTAAAAGGATGAATTAATATTTTGAAAAAATAAGTAACATTTCTGACAATATCTTTTATTTTATTTAAAGAACATACCGATCAGGATGTATTTCTATCTGATTGCTCTTATTGCTACATTTTGCACTTCTACGGTTGCACACGTAATAATTCGCATAAACGAAATCAAGATACCTATGTGCTTTGGACTGCAGGTTCCAGATGATTTTTCACTAGTCAGCGCTACTACAGAAGATGCGATTATAGAAGGTTGTTGTTGTTGTTGCTGCTGCTGTGCATGAAGGTGATGATTATGATGGTGGTGGTGCTGATTTACTCCCAGAAAAGACCTCACATTCAACAGCGAGTTCTGGCTCAGAAAAGCTCCGTTTGTCCAGTTGTGAAACTTTCCGATCTGGCAGGTGTACAGTCCGTGACTAGGCAGGAATGCTGGGTGCTGGATTTGTGGTGAGGAGTGATTAGCCGGTGCAGAGGGTGACGAGGGCTTCTGGGAGCTGTCAGGGCTGGTAGCTGTTTCTGCTAACGACCAGATCTTGGGTTTGTTGGTAGGTGGCATCTGAACACCGGGAGACAGCACGCGGGTATTGTTACTCTCGGAGGGTTCCTTGACCACTGACATGTCTTTGGGTTTATCAAACCCTTCAGAAGGCTGCACAGTAAACTCTCGCCTTTTCTCGACATCCCTTATACTTCCCATCAACTCCTCGTGCCCCCTGTTCTCCAGTTTCTCCTCATCATCCTCGTTGCTTTGGTCGCCGTCGTTTTCGTCAATCTTGTCAATATCTATGCTCTCCAGGTCAATCTCCTCGTCGTCTTCGTTCTTTTCAGCGTCGCCTTCGTTGTCACTGCCAAATATGTTTCCATCCACATCATCTTTGCTCCTGGTACCCCAGGTCACCTTGTTCTCCTTCTTGAGTCTGCGCCTAGCATTGGCGAACCAGGTGGACACTTGGGTTAGTGTCATCTTAGTGATGATGGCCAACATGATTTTTTCTCCTTTGGTGGGATAGGGGTTCTTCCTGTGCTCGTTAAGCCAGGCCTTGAGTGTGCTAGTGCTCTCCCTGGTGGCATTCTTGGGTCTGGCAGGATCCCCATACTGAAACTGTCCATACGGGTAAAAGGCTGGCGACGTGTGCGCTGCGAAAGTGGCAGGGTGAACCCCAGGGTTGTCTTTTAGTTCATACTGGGAGCCCTTAAATAAAAAAAAAGAAAAGAAAAAGAGACATTAATCAACCATATATCTTTTCACAACTTATAATAATTAAACATTTCAAAAGAGATGAGCAAAATATTTCAAAGCACGTTACAGCGTCTCGCTCCGCACCCATAAGCGGGCCTAGTGCTTTGCGTGCGCGGGCAGGTGCTTACTTGCTTTTATAACTAAATAAAGAAATGCAATATACACAATCGACTTTTACAGAAAGAACAATAAAATCAACTATGAAAATAAAAAGTGTGTTTGAATTCTAATGGCAAAATAGATAAATAAGTAGTAAATATTTAAAAACGAGCGAGCGGTGCCTCGGTTGTGTGACGGCTTAATTTAATATTTACGTTTTTGAAAGTTCCTTTTTACATTAAAAGCCCAGTTTTGAAAATAATATAAATATTTTTTTACAGATGAATACACTGTTATTTAAAACGTCTTGACGAGGAAAGACGAGGTTTGTCGTATCAATATATTTGAAGTTTTCTTTGTAAATCACTGACCCTAAAAGCTGTACCTAAATGATAATAATGATGATGATAAATAATCTTCCCAAGAGAAAACAAAAGTCAGCTTAGGCCTTAAAATCTTTTCTAATGTTTGTATCGGCATTATACATTTTCTTATAATGAGTAGTCATAACATTTTAGGGCCGAAGCAGCTCGCCGTTATTTAAACTTACAGTAATCATTTCAATCAAAAAGTCTGTGGCTACTAAAACTCGCCTTTATCCTGCTTTGCAAAATAATAATAATAATAATAATAATAATAATAATAATAATAATAATAATAATAATAATAAATGCAATCCGTTATAAAGTGACATTAATAACAAAGCTGTGATTGTTTTTCTCATTACAACAGCATTTAAAAGATTGCACTTTCAGTTTCAGATCGATGACAAATATACAATTTAAATAGGATTTTTTACCAGTTAGGAGAAATTCTACTCGAATTATGAGCACAGAGTTTATTATGCACGGTCTTATAAAACTTTTTTCATCGTGAAAAGTGTACATAAACTCCATGCATTTCTTTACTCGTTAGCCAAGCTACTTTTTTCATATTTATAACTGACTTTTTTACTTAACACAAATCACTATATTAAAGGCCCTTTTCTAATAATTCCGTAAATATCCTGCAAAATTAATTATCAGTTCAATCGTACGAAATATTATTGCTTAAATTACAGTTTTAGAAGTGAGACATTCAAACATATTCTTGTTCTCGCCTGCAATTTCTCCGTAAGCGTTTACAATATGGTTGTCTAACCTTACGTCATTAAACTATCAATATTTTTCCCATTGAAATGAATAGCTATTACAGTAAAAACCTCGAATAAATCATTCTTGCCTCTTGCGCGGTATTTTTAGGCCATTAGTGCTCTTAGCAGTATGAAAACACGAACATAAACGCACAAAAACGACCCATTCGTATTCGTGTACGCGAGTATTAGAAATCATTGCTATGTTATTCTGCCCATTAAGTGCGCTTCCTCATTGTTACCTGCCAGGATTTCTAATATTTAAGTATTGCCAGCCCTCTCCGAAGAACTTACCATTTGTGAGAAGAGCGCCAGATCCGCGCTGGTATACGGAAGAAAGGCGCTGTAGTTGTGTGCGGCGTATGGATTCGCATACATGCCCAGGACGGAGGTGACAGCCGCGGCCGTAGCTGAAGGACTTGCAGCGATGTCAGTGCTTCCTGCTCTCGCAGAGGCAGCAAGAACTCCCGGCCGCTCGCCACCGTACACCGCTTGGGTGGCACTTAAATACTGTGGGTAGCCCAGCTGGGGAAAAGACATCTCCTGAACACGATCTTAAAGTCACAGTAATAATGGTTAAAAAATATCAACAACAGGAAAGAAGCGAAAAAAAATAGAAGAAAAAAAAATCGGTCAGGTTCGAGGTGCACAAGTAAAAGAACTTGTGGAAAATAATCTAGCCTTGTCTTTCGAAAAAAAAAAATCTCAGCTTCCGTTTTTTTTTTTACCAGCAAGTCCCTTGGATGTGATCTGATCAACAATTGAGCTCCAACTGATGTGTCTGCCCCTAGGTCCTGGGCTGATCTCTCAGATACAATTTGAAGTTGATGCTTTGATTGGCATTCCTCTTCAGCTGTTAGCCCCTCCCATTCCGGAGCATGTGGTTTGAGTATTGGCTGGGGCCACCTTTTGTGTTTTACTGTATTGTATGTTAAATGTTTAGCATTAGACTCTATTCACTGAAGCCCTCACTGCTGTATGACAACCTGTCTACACGATTTTACAGCTGTCCAACACTGGGGCTATATAAACTTGATGGCCGTGATGTGCCTCTTTTTAATTGCTCCTGTTTTTGAAGTGGCAGCTTGAAAAGAGACAACTTCGAAGTTATCATGAGATATATGCTTTAGTTTAGAAAATAAAGCCGGTTACTAAAATTAGACGTACAGCATAACCATACACGTGTAGCATTTTTAGTAATGTAAACGAATGCATCTTTATTATACTAAAATGTAATAGGGTACGAGTTTCGTTGCTTTAAATCCTCATTTTCTAATATGCATATTTAAAACAAATATTAAAAATAGACGTTTAGGAATATCGGAATGGCTATGTCACACACGCACACATGAATTTAGCGATTTATAAACAGGCAGCCTAAACCGCTACTGTGCTCGTACCGTCATTCTACCTAAAATCAACGCATCTCACATTAGGTATCTGCTGAAAAATACCCGAGCTTTTAAATATTAGAAAGAAAAAAAAAAACAATTGGCAAAGAGGAATCCAATACCATTTACAAAACAGATAAGAAATATACTGCGGGCGTCAATTTCGGCTGTAGCGTCGATGCACTTCGCTTTAAATTTGATTTATTTTCCTTAATGTACACCCGCTGCTTTTCTGTATGTCAAATATTGTCTTTCTTTCAGAAGTTAGAAAACAGCTGCATGTATATTGTTAGATTTTGATGAGGTTTGATTTTCTTTGCAATGTACGTACACGCCACAGAATTATTCTTTCTATAAATTATGGAAATAACCATTTTTTTCGGTTATGCTAAATATATTTCAGCACCTTTTGAATATATGCGTGTGCGCGTTGTTTGTAAAACTTTTTACTTTAAAAAAAATAAAAGGGCAAATCCCTTGCCTGTATTCATCAGTTGCTATACAAGGGGAAGAAGAAAAAAAAAATCAGTTACGCAACGTTATTACCGCAATAAACGTAACGATGAAGAATGCGCGTTGGCTTCACAATTCCAAGTTTAGTTCTGAAGTTATGTGGTAGATCAGCTCTTTAAAAGTTAAATCACATTTCGACTATTTGTGACTCAAAGGCGTGCCCGTTCCCGTCTGAGTTCGTGGATTTATGTCGCATCACTCTCTGAAAACGGAAAAACCAAAGAAGACCTGAGAGTTTGCATATCCAAAAAAGTTTTGTAAAATTTCAGGACAGGCCTGTGGGCATTTCTTTTTAAGGCTTAAGCAAAACATTGTTTGAAAATATGAATTTACTCTACACACCTGTTTATGGTTTATATGGCAGCAAACTACAAAGCTACAAAAATCACACGATTAAAACATATCGGTTAAATAATGATCTCCTGATCAAACGGTACTCAGTCAATAATTTGTGTGATATATTCATTATATAAAACGCGTTAATCAAAAACGCTCACGTTGGATTTTGGGATTTTTTTTTTTTTTTTGTCGCAAGTGTACGCGCATTTAATCGAATTTAATACAAGCAACCATTTCGCGAAACCGTTAATTCCATGGCTATGAGGAGTCGCACACTCTCTCTGCAACACCGGGTTCGAAGGAAAAAAAAAAAAAACTAACCTGGGACGGAACGCCAGTCAGTCAGTTCATCGTTTGGCACAAGAACACACACATGGCCCGCAGGATCCGGACAACAGTCTGACGAAGAGGGAAGGAGAACTTGCTGCCTCCACGCAGACGGAGAAAGTGGCAAGAAATCAGGCGCGGGCCCGTACGGCTGTGAGGCAGAAACAAATCCATTAAACACTGTGTCGATAACGATTGAAATAAAAAGTAATTACCCCCTTGGAAATGTGCTTATATCGAAGGAGGGCATTTATTAGGTCATTTAATCCAAAAATGAAAATATATTAGACGGTCATAACCTGGATAAGGTTAACACTTTGTTTCATATGCACTGTACTGAATCTATATTATTGTTTTTATATGTATGTTTTGTATATACTGTAAAATGTATATATATATATATATATATATATATATATATATATATATATATATATATATATATATATATATATATATATATATATAAATAAATAAATAACACACTTTTAACATATAATATATATAATATATGTTTTGACAGATAGATAGATAGATAGATAGATAGATAGATAGATAGATAGATAGATAGATAGATAGATAAGAGCTTATGGATGTTGAGTGTTGCACAATATTTAAAGAGTCCAAGAATTTATTAGACTCTGCTACTGTCACCAACTAACAATTCCTATTGACCATTCTTGAACAGACTTCACACCTAACGAGCTACCAGACCAGACGAACGAACTAACGACTTCTGAGAACTTACAGCTGAAAGGGTGCCCAAACTTTGGCAATTTAACAATAACTTTTTAAAATTGTATTCTGCTGCTTTCTTGCAGTCCATCATATAATCAGTATCTGCATTATTATTATTTTTTTTTTAAATAAAATGCCATCGTGCTTGGCAGACAGTGTGGAGTAGTGGTTAATACTTTGGACATGAAATTCAGACTTTGTGGGTTCAAATCTCAGCATTGACATGGTGTGACCATGAGCTAGTCACTTCACCTACCTGTACCCCGCGGGGACAAAGAAAATGAAGCCAGTTGTATCTCATATGTTGTAAGCCTCCTTGGATAAAAGGCGTCAGCCTAATTATAAAATTCCATACATATTAGTATAATTATTTAAAACACCATTTTCAATCTCGAAATCGAACTAAAGAACTAACACCCACACACAGGCGTGTTCAATCCGTTTTCGGAATATTCATTTTGTTAGTTTTGCTTGCCGTAGAATTGGGCTAAAGGAAGGAGCGGATCCCGGACGGGACGTCCACAAACATGGACACTCGTTCATGTCGGGACTGTTTAGAGGTGCTTATTAATCTTCCATGCTGCTTTTTCTATTTATTAAGTAAATATATACTGAAATGCACACACTAAACCCGAAGAATTTCATTCCACGTTTAAAAAAAAATCTGCAATGCACTCGAGTGTTTTTCGATGAGCGTCGTCTTTCTTACTTTCATTTTAATTTTAAGCGTGGAACTAATCTAAGCCGTTTCCACTTCCTCCTCTTCTTCTTCTTCTTGTATAAATGTGTAAAAGGTATAAGTACATTTTACATGTCGACGTACCATTCTAAATAGCTGCTGCTCTTTCTTTAATAATGATTTAAAGACTGATAATAGGAAACGCTCCCAGTAATGCAAAACACACAATATGGGGTCGCTGTTCTTCAGGGTTTAAAAGCAGCTTTTATTCCTAAAGAGCTGACTGGAAATAGTGGTTGTTGAAAGGATATTGTAGATTTAATACTTAACTGCTAAGAAGAAGTCAGTGATTCTGATCTGCTCCAGATGGCTGAGAGTGGATATTGCAGCGTGGGGATCTGTTGAAAATATCTGAGGGCATTGATGGTAATCAGTAAAACACATCAGAAAAAAGGACGAATGGCAACTGTGATAACCTGCTGGAAATGCGCAGTGCTGGAGATGGCAGTGATAAACGGCACTGAATATCTCCAAATGGAGATGACAGAGATGTCGAAAAGGAAAACACCTTAAAACAGTGAGGGACGGAGAGAAATAAAACGCAGCCAATAAGTGAGAGCAAATTATTGGATGGTCCCGCAAGTAGCATATATTGCATTGCGAGGCGAACAGTTCCTTGTTCTAAAAAATTCGAAATATTCAGGTCCATGCACAAGCCTGGGTCGTAGATCTCATCGAGTTCATTGTTTTCAAAGTTAATAAGTAGCGCTTCTTTTAAAGGAGAGTAATCAGTAAACCAAAGCAGTCATGCGAACTAAAAAAAAAGACGGCGCTGAAGTTAACTTTCACAAGTGAATGGACTGGATTTCCAAAAAAAAAAAAAATTACTTCGTTAATGCCATCATTGAAAGAATTAGTGGCTTATGTCACAGGGGAAGAACGTTTAGACTGAAAAAGAAATATTTATAAGAGAAAGGTGAAGTCAGTAAGTAAACTGAATTTATTTTATTTTTTTTTAAAAAAAGAGCAAACACCACTCAAATATACAGAAAGGTCTTGATAAGACTCCAGCGGCTTATGTAAACTTATGAAATACAAATCTACAGTACAAATGATGGCGATATTAAGAAAGCAGCTTTAATGGTTTTGTTAAAGTCACTTAAGTGACTGCTGTCATTTGTTTACACAGCGACACTTTATTTTTGCGCACAATACCTGGAGAGGCGCCCACCGAGCCGGACTGACCACAGGCTCCGCTGTCGGCCTGTCACCGGCCCTTTTAACTCGCGCTCTGGTGATTTATGACTGTACTTAATCGCTCATTATTTCCTTACACCTTCCTAACGGTGCCACCGAAACAGTAGAACTTTGTGTCCGTCTCTTTTAAAAGTATAAATCTTTTCTCTAAACACACACACACACACACACACACACTTACACTGGTACTGCAGTTTAAACACGTTAGCTTGAAAGACAAACGTATATTTACCATTAAATGGACGTTTAACCCAGCAGGAAGCGCTCGCGTTTATTTTAAATTATGACCGCAGCCGGAGGGCACTGCCAGAAAATGCACGTTTGAATCAGAAGGAGGGCCGTCCGTGTGTGTATAATTAATATAATTGCATGTAAAATGATCAGATGATCGGCCCGTAGATTATAAACAAAAATGCGCGTTTTCCTCAAGTCTTTAAATCGCTTTTTTTTCGCTATTGAACAAAATTTCTAAATTACTAATACGGAAATTTTGAGAATCCTTGTTGGGTTGGAATACTTTTCTTTTAAATTGTTTCAGTAACTCAAACCTTAGGTAACCACACCCCGCCCCTATAATTACTGTAATTTTAAAGCGTTTATCATACAAATGTGTGTACATAATAATCCGTATGTCATTGATGACTATTTTCGATATACACTTTCTTCTAGTGCTAACCATATAATTAAGGGTAATGTTTGGAGCTGCTGGAAGAATTTGCATTGTTTTCAGCTGTAGCACACACGGAAATTCATAACGAGTTTAATACAATTAACAATATTTATATGAGGTTCTTCTTTTTTTTTTTTTTTTTTTAAGTTTGTAATTATATGTCACCAGAATTTAGCTCTGGGCCAATGACCCAATTACTGCGCCAGCTGCAGTTTTATTTATTTGTTTTTTGTGCTTTTGTTCCTGGAAGGGTTGTATTATGCAGTTTTTAATTAGTTTGTGTTTGGATTTTACCCTACCCAAATCAATGCCATCCCGGAGCAATGTAATGTAAATTCCTGCAGTACAGGTGTAGCTGCAAGCACCACAACACCAGGATACTCGTGTTATACAAATGAAAGCACCGAATGCCATTCAGCCAGACTGTCAACTTTAAACAGCCAAGAGGAAAGAGATCAAAGTAAAGAGTGGGTGTCTCTTCTTTCTCGAGATTATAGCCTTTACGGTTTGAACTCTTAATGTTATTAAAAGGAACCAGGACACATCGTGTGTCCTTAGTTACTCAGCGGAATTCACTGAGGCAAGAACCACGAGGTACGTCGGGACCGGTGCTTTTGGCACTCTGGCAGGATTTGCGGATTGAGATTTACTTGGTGTAATAATTAAATAAATAGGGCAATAGCGATTGACAGTTTGGATCATTAGCTATGATCAGCAAAGCTTCAATATCTCGAGTCTTCATTATTCCTTATAATTGTCATAATGGGCATGGCCTGCTAAAATATTTAGTAGAGTTAATTGACAAATTTCTCCCTGGGGACATATACAGTTCTGTCTTCTTCTTCTTATTATTATATTGTCTAATCTGAATAATGGCTTTCTATATACCACGTGCACATTTGTCTTCAAAGTTTTAAAAGCTAGCTTGAAAAAAATTGGAATGTTTGATATCTGAATACTATTGGCACTCAGTTACATGAATGTTCTTTCAAACGGTGTGTGTGTAAAATATATTTGTAATATCCTAGGAATATGGGTATAAATATCAAGGAGGGAGTCATATTTCTGTTACACCTGACTCTTCTAATTTACTGCACATATAAACTAGAGATTGTGTTCTGTCGTGCATCCATGTGTGGCTGATCGGTTGGAAATTTATCATGTCTTTTGTGATAAATCTATGTTGCTTTCATATCTGCTTTGTAAATTAAAGGTGTGTTGAACACAGTCTAACGTAGAAAGAGAGAGAAAAAATATTTGTAAATAAAATATGTACAATGGCACAAAAGTGAATAATAAAAGATTCAGTGCAGCCTATTGGGAGAATCTATGAGAATAATGCTAACAGTTTATTAAAAAGGGCTTGTAGTTTTCAGAGAACAGTGTCATTTGAGTCTTAAGTTATTAGAAAAACAACATTATTCAGAGAAGAGGATGTCAGTTTTATGACATTTTCATTAATGCCACTTGTTGTTTATACTGCCAGTTATTTAGTTAAAGTTACAAGAACAGTTCAGTTGGCTTTTATAATTCTGAAGCTGGAACGTGATAAGAAAATTATTCACATTTGCCTCAGCAGCATTTGCCCTGTGAAAAACGAGCAAATGTGACAGAAGTTATAATTTGTAATGTACTTCGATGATATTAATACAGACAGAATCATTAGTATTAGCGAGCCTGAAAACAGGCATGGGAGTTGGGGAAATTATTTAAAGACCAAAAAACAAAACAACGTGGAGACAAAACAACGTTTAAAATAGTTTGCATATCATTTTGTGCTTTGTATTATGATATTCATTTTTGGAAACACGTGCCAAAAGTTTGCATATTTTTATTGGATGCCCTATTGTTTCAAGAATTCAGGGATAAAAGCTATATTAAATTACATCTGGTAAATTATTGTGTGAATGAAACAATAAAATCCAGTAGGCAATAAATGTCTATGAATGAATGTTTAATAAATTTTAACAACAATAATAACAAATATCTTGTAAAAACAATATTCTGATATCTTAACATATGTTTATAACATGCACTAAGAAACTGAATAAAACTTTTTTTTATGATTTCTTTTAATATATTAGTGGAATTATCCTGAAGAGAGTGTTTTCTTTTTATGGGGTGTAAGTGTGTATATGATGTGTGTGTGTGTGTGTGTGTGTGTATATATATATATATATATATATATATATATATATATATATATATATATATATATATATATGTGTAAATTGGCCCGTTGCTTAAGGGTCTGGTCTTATTTGACCCTGAATTGAATTAAGCACGTCTATATACTGCATAAATACTGCATATTTTCTATATATTTTATTTATATACATACATACATACATACACACACTCATATATATATATATATATATATATATATATATATATATATATATATATATATATATATATATATATATTATACACACATGCATACATACATAAATCTATATATGTATATAAAGTACATATATATATATACACCTATACATACATACATATACATATATCTATAGCTATGTGTATCTCTCTCTCTCTCTCTCTCTCTCTCTATATATATATATATATATATATATATATATATATATATATATGTGTGTGTATACTGTATATACAGTGGGATGCAAACGTTTGGGCAACCTTGTTAATAGTCATTATTTTCCTGTATAAATCGTTGGTTGTTACATAAAAAATGTCAGTTAAATATATCATATAGGAGACACACACAGTGATATTTGAGAAGTGAAATGAAGTTTATTGGATTTACAGAAAGTGTGCAATAATTGTTCAAACAAAATCAGGCAGGTGCATAAATTTGGGCACCGTTGTCATTTTATTGATTCCAAAACTTTTAGAACTAATTATTGGAACTCAAATTGGCTTGGTAAGCTCAGTGACCCTGACCTACATACACAGGTGAATCCGAGTATTTAAGGGGGTCAATTGTAAGTTTCCCTCCTCCTTTAATTTTCTCTGAAGAGTAGCAACATGGGGGTCACAAAACAACTCTCAAATGACCTGAAGACAAAGATTGTTCACCATCATGGTTTAGGGGAAGGATACAGAAAGCTGTCCCAGAGATTTAAGCTGTCTGTTTCCACAGTTAGGAACATATTGAGGAAATGGAAGACCACAGGCTCAGTTCAAGTTAAGGCTCGAAGTGGCAGACCAAGAAAGATTTCGGATAGACAGAAGCGGCGAATGGTGAGAACAGTCAGAGTCAACCCACAGACCAGCACCAAAGACCTACAACATCATCTTGCAGCAGATGGAGTCACTGTGCATCGTTCAACCATTCGGCGCACTTTACACAAGGAGATGCTGTATGCGAGAGTGATGCAGAGGAAGTACAAACAGAGCCGCTTGAGGTCTGCTCAAGCACATTTGGACAAGCCAGCTTCATTTTGGAATAAGGTGCTGTGGACTGATGAAACTAAAATTGAGTTATTTGGGCATAACAAGGGCGTTATGCATGGAGGAAAAAGAACACAGCATTCCAAGAAAAACACCTGCTACCTACAGTAAAATATGGTGGTGGTTCCATCATGCTGTGGGCTGTGTGGCCAGTGCAGGGACTGGGAATCTTGTCAAAGTTGAGGGACGCATGGATTCCACTCAGTATCAGCAGATTCTGGAGACCAATGTCCAGGAATCAGTGACAAAGCTGAAGCTGCGCCGGGCTGGATCTTTCAACAAGACAACGACTCGAAACACTGCTCAAAATCCACTAAGGCATTCATGCAGAGGAACAAGTACAACGTTCTGGAATGGCCATCTCAGTCCCCAGACCTGAATATAATTGAAAATCTGTGGTGTGAGTTAAAGAGAGCTGTCCATGCTCGGAAGCCATCAAACCTGAACGAACTAGAGATGTTTTGTAAAGAGGAATGGTCCAAAATACCTTCAACCACAATCCAGACTCTCATTGGAACCAACAGGAAGCGTTTAGAGGCTGTAATTTCTGCAAAAGGCGGATCTACTAAATATTGATTTCATTTCTTTTTTGTGGTGCCCAAATTTATGCACCTGCCTGATTTTGTTTGAACAATTATTGCACACTTTCTGTAAATCCAATAAACTTCATTTCACTTCTCAAATATCACTGTGTGTGTCTCCTATATGATATGTTTAACTGACATTTTCTATCGTAACAACCAACGATTTATACAGGAAAATAATGACTATTAACAAGGTTGCCCAAACTTTTGCATCCCACTGTATATATGTGTGCGTGTGTATATAATTCATCAATTGTCAAATTTAATTTATTTATTCAATGATTATCAAACATTGTTAAGACAGTTTAAGATCATAGAGGCTATAGATTTCAGCTGCATTCCTATGGTGGGAACTAAGCCTGGAATAGGAACCAGTTCCTTAAAAGCCCCACTCACGCACACACACCCACAGTCTGAGCTGCTGATTAAACTAACCTAAATAACCTGGAGAAATACTCATACACACATAGGAAGAATTTGTGGACTCAACACATAGTAAGGCCAGGCGGGGATTTAAGTCAGAAACTCTGAATCTATAGGGAGTACCATGCGTGTGCATATGTGTATTGGTACATATATATGTACGTGTTTAAGTTGTATATGATGGACAAGTCATATCAGCCAGGGATGAGTCACCAAAAGTATTATGCATGGCAAAGACACCTATAAAAATGCCAACTTTGCAAAGTCTCATGCTTTTTCTATCTCTATGGGACTTAAAGCCAGCAGTCCTTTAAAAGATAATAAACTATTAAAAGAGCATTGTTGGGTCAGTGATGGTAGGCACCATGCAGCAAGCATTACTATACATCCCACCCTCCCCCCCATTTGTTATATATTGCCATTGATTCCTGTATGTCTAATCATTTTTCTCTGTTGATGACACCTGTTAGGTTGTCAAAAGCATAGGAATAATGATGATAATAATAATAGCTGTTTTAAGATACGTGACTCATTTTCTCGCTTTGTGGATCTCCACTTAAAAATATGCACACTG
This sequence comes from Polypterus senegalus, assembly GCF_016835505.1. NCBI lineage: Eukaryota > Metazoa > Chordata > Cladistia > Polypteriformes > Polypteridae > Polypterus > Polypterus senegalus. The sequence goes on from NC_053168.1 coordinate 15,585,239, forward strand.
TTTCACAGACCTTTGTGAGCTATATATATATATATATATATATATATATATATATATATATATATATATATATATATATATAAACACACACGATCTATACGCATACATTGCATTTATATACATAATTATATATCATATAGAGTGGTGGGCAAAAGTAGGTTTACAGTTGTAAGTACGCAAGGCCAGAAATTTGAGCACCTAAAGGATTGTACCTAAGTGCACTGTGCCATTTTTCATATTCTTTTCAAGCAATAGAGTTAATAAAGCTATTGAGTTAATAAACTGCATAACCTGTGTGTCCATCTTCTTATGAAAAACTGGAAACCTATTTTTACCCACCCTTGCATTTATATTGTCACACATATGGGCTTGAGGCACAACATCCAGGCTCTTCAGATGGCAATTTTACTCTGAGCCACAGGGTGGTGCTGCATCTAACAACCTCTCACCTACCTCCCTCCGCAGATTAGAATGTTGATGGTGAAAAGACATCTGATGTGACTTCCGGTCATCAACTCCCTGGATCCACCCTTTCTGCTTGCTCAGCCTCATAACTGTCCCTACTGCCATCTGGAGGTAGTCAAAAGAAGACTCCAATCTGAAAAAATGTGTCACTCAAATTGTGGTGCTCACAACTCTTTATGATTTTTTTTGTGCTTTATTGTGTATATATATATATATATATATATATATATATATATATATATATATATACAGTATATATATATATATATATATATATTATATATAAAACGCCTACACGTGGAAGTGTGTGTGTCTGTCTATCCGGCCCGGAAGTGAGATATGGAGTTGGGGTACAGGCTCCTCCTCCGGGGAAACAGAAAACTCACTTAGCTGCTAATAACACAAGTGAGGCGAGCAACGTCAGCAAAGCGAAACCTCCGAAGAAACAAAGTTGCTTAGCCACTAACATCAGCAAAACAGTATCTTTTTTACTTTTCTTCCTGCCGCTAATGCACAAGCGAGGCGAGCACGTTGGCAAAACGAAACCTCCTAGGAGAGAGATGTGCAGAGTTGGTCCTTTCAATTACCTGACATCTCCATGTTACAATTTTTTTCTGACGATTTCAATAGTTTCTAGGAGCCCAGGCTTTTTATAGCACAGGCTTACACAGCTAGTATATCTATACTAATAAAAGGCAAAGCCCTCACTCACTGACTCACTCACTCACTCACTCACTGACTCATCACTAATTCTCCAACTTCCCGTGTGGGTGGAAGGCTGAAATTTGGCAGGTTCATTTCTTACAGCTTCCTTACAAAAGTTGGGCAGGTTTCATGTCGAAATTCTACGCGTAATGGTCATAACTGGAAGCTGTTTTTCTCCATTTACTGTAATGGAGATGAGCTTGAACGCCGTGGGGGCGGAGTTTCGTGTGACATCATCACGCCTCCCACGTAATCACGCAGTACATAGAAAACCAGGAAGACCTCCAAAAAGCGCTGAAGAAAACATGCATTATATAATTGAGAAGGCAGCGAAACAATAAGAAGCGAGCGAGTGACATATACAACCATGTTCATGAGTTCTGCTACTTCGGAAACAAAGCACGATGTAAACCTACACTTTAAATTAAGTTCATAGACAGGCTGCCGCTGGCGTTTGTAATTTAGTGCCTGCCCATATAAGGCCGTCCGTCAGCGGCAATCCAATAGCAAACTGCCACTAAATATTCACGGGTGAAGGACTGTGCTTATGGAGAGGAAGATGAGATGGTCAGGGTGGTGTTTGACACAAACTCAGCGAAACTGCGAGAGAAAGTTTTAAGTGCCAGGACTAAGGTAACATTAAATACAGCCATGGACATAGCACGAGATGGCACCAGCACAGCTGGGAACCTTCGATGCATGTACACCGAGTGGCTCACGTGAACTGACGCAGTGCACAGATAAAAAGCAACAGTTCCAAAGAGCGCTGAACAAAAACCGAATTACACAATTGAAAAGGCAGCAAAAATATGAAGCGTCTGATACATACAAGCATATTCATAAATGCAGCTACTGTGGAAACAAAGCACACGGTGGAAAAAGTCAATGTCCCGCTAAAGGAAGACAGTGTAAAAAACCCGTGCATGCAGTGTGTCAGGTCTCGGATAAAGAAGAAGACGAGCTGTTTATTGATGCAGTAAGAAACGAATCGATGAATGAAACCTGTCATCTTTACAACGATTGACAAACACGGAATGTAACTTGAACACAACACATCCTACAAATACGAACCTGATTGAAAGAAATAATGATAATCAAATCATTGATGACAGCAACACTCAGTAACACTCACAAAACAAATACTGTATATTGACAGTCATGTTACGTTATTTTTAAAATGTTCCCTTTTCTTTTCTAGCTTTTTAACACACTACTTCTCCATACGATACGGGTATATATATATGTATATATATATCCCGATCTACATACTCGAATAATGAATACTTTATTCGCCATCAATGATTGTTTTGGTAAAGCCATACTCAGTGTATTCATTAGATGAACGGTAAAAAAGTAAGAGCGAGGGAGGATGACTTATTGAGGCATGCAGGCTGTAGTGCGCGTCAACTCTATCTGAATTGCGATCACATTTGAAAAATATATCTTTTCAAGTTCTATTTAGTCCATATGTGTCAAACTCAAGGGCAGGGCCACATCCGCCCGGCGTAATTATATCCGGCCCGTGAGATCATTTTATATACTGTATTATTGTTATTAATGGCCCGGGTATATGAAGCGCTGGTAACACAATAAACTACAGATCCCATAATGCAGCGCTTCAGCTGCCTTGCCAACACTTACGCGTTAATCAAGTCTAGCTTATGATGCTGCAAGTTATTGCGAAGCTAGCTCACACGATGCTGAAGAGAAAAGTTGATTCTGAAAATAGAGCCTTTAAAAACCGATGGGAGGCTGAGTATATGTTTACTGAACCCGTGTGTCTCATTTGTGGAGCTAATGTGGCTGTAATTACAGAATTTAATCTAAGACGGCACTATGAGACAAAACATCAGGGAGTTCTGTGTTGTGGAGATTCTCAGGATGGATTGCAGGTGCTCATCAGTGAGGCTGAAAGACCTGAATGCAATGCAGAAGATACAGAAAGCAGAAGAATTAAATAAGAATCTGACACTTCAGCGGACGTTTTTACCCGTGCACAATCACAAAGTGATTTCAAGTGAAGTTGCTTTTATGGGAGACACAAATGCACCAGTTCACCTTGCAACTTTCCCTGTTGCCAAGTAATGTTAAACCAAGTCGTCACTACGGTGTTCCCAAATCCGCACTTTGCTGATAAACTGAGCGCACTGAGTTTGCACGGCGCTTTGGTGACTTTGAAGAACAAAAAGTCCGTCTACATGCGGCTCGAACCTTGTGCATGTTTGGTAGCACATATCTGTGTGAGAAGCTCTTCTCAGTGATAAAGACTAACAAAACAGCACACAGGAGTCGCCTCACTGATGAGCACCTGCAATCCATCCTGAGAATCTCCACAACACAGAACCTCACACCAAACAGAAACGAACCTGTTGCCAAAAAGATGCCAGGCGTCCAGCTCTAAAATGACATATGAGCAAAGACAACTGAATGATTTGATTTGTTATTGCTGAAAGGAACACATTTTATTTATATTTCCAGGTTTTGTTATGCAGCATGTTCATATTTGAATTTGTATAATTTTGAAAGGATATATTTTTATGGAGAGCAAAATCTTTTGGGATATTTAAAATCTAAGTTTATTTTTATATAAATTTACATAAGAGTAAAGAAATTTGAATGTTTGTTCTTTTAAGTTATTTAAGGTTTGAGTTGATTTATTCACGAATAATATTCCTGTCTGTTTTACCATTCCTACCAAAGATATTTCTGTCGACTAAATAAAAATTCCTTCTATTTAAAATTTAAATAGAACTTGAACAAATACGATAGTTCATAATATCCACGCAGACTTGCACGTAAGAGCGGAGTTATCCGTTTTAACAAGCAGCGTATTGCACTGATCTGAAATAGCTGTGTGTGTATATATGTAGATATGTATGTATATGTATGTGTATGTGTATATATGTGTATATGTATAGATATGTATATATATATGTTTATGTGTGTGTGTGTGTAAATATATATATATATATATATATATATATATATATATATATATATATATGACAGCAACACTCATCACTCACAACAGTGACAAAACAATTACATTGACAATCATGTTACGTTATTTTCAAAATGTTTCCTTTTCTTTTTCATTGCTTCTTCAACACACTACTTCTCCGCTGCGAAGCACGGGTATTTTGCTAGTATATATATATATATATATATATATATATATATATATATAAATAAAGAGAGAGAGAGTCACATGTATACACTCTGGGGTCCTCTGACAACTCAAATGAGGTAAGCACTACCACCCCTGGGTGAGAGGGGGTGCTGTCACTAATGGCATCCTCTCCTTTTTCTACAGCCTGGAAAAGGCATCCAGTGATGGCCCATGCACCTGGCTGTGATGTCTCAAACAAACCCCACCCCTTCCAATCAGTCAGCCATAAAAAGCAGCGACCCAGAAAGCTGGCATCTTAGAACTGATCAGGAGCTGAGCACCCTGAAAATAATAGAGTGTGAAACTAAAGAATGGATTTCTGGTTGACGGGGTTTCATTGTCTGTGGTGTTGTGCCTAGCGCTGATGGTTTTATGTTTTTTTGATTTTTTGGAGATTTACATTTCAGTTAAACAGGGTTACCAAAGTAGTACCAAACATTTCTCTAAGCTCCTGACTGCCTCCTTGATGCCTTTTTACTAGCCTTTTTAATATATATATATATATATACATCCATCCATCCATTATCCAACCTGCTATATCCTAACTACAGGGTCATGGGGCCAATCTCAGCCAATACAGGGTGCAAGGCAGGAAACAAACCCCAGGCAGGGCGCCAGCCCATCAGCAGGTATACAGTATATATATATATATATATATATATATACTGTATATATATATATATATATATATACTGTATATATATATATATATATATATATATATATATACTGTATATATATATATATATACACACACACACACACGCGCACTATATATATATATATATATATATATATATATATATATATAGGGGCACGGTGGCGCAGTGGTAGCACTGCTGCCTCGCAGTTAGGAGACCCGGGTTTGCTTCCCGGGTCCTCCCTGCGTGGAGTTTGCATGTTCTCCCCGTGTCTGCGTGGGTTTCCTCCGGGCGCTCCGGTTTCCTCCCACAATCCAAAGACATGCAGGTTAGGTGGATTGGCGATTCTAAATTGGCCCTAGTGTGTGTTTGGTGTGTGGGTGTGTTTGCGTGTGTCCTGCGGTGGGTTGGCACCCTGCCCAGGCCCAGCTCTCCTAGAGTAACTGATTATCTCCTAGAATCTCCTCCATGCCCTTGAGACTGTGCAGGGAGACACAGCATACCTTCTGGCAATGACATGTATTGATGTGCCATCCTGGAGAAGTTGGACTACCTGTGCAACCTCTGTAGGGTCCAGGTATCGCCTCATGCTACCAGTAGTGACACTGACTGTAGCCAAATGCAAAACTAGTGAAGAAACTGAATATATATATATTTAATATAAATATGTAAGTGAGATTTGATCTTAAAATTATAATACTTTAATTTTATAATATGGAACAAAAGCATTTAACCAGTGTTTTTATCTGTGCAATCCTCTTTAATGTAATTTTTCTCTCGTAATATTAACTTGTCTCAGCTACTGCTACTTTTTGGAATCAGTTTCACATTGTGCTTGGAATATCTTCAAATCCGATGTATTTAGATTTCTTTGATACTTGGGTGAATGAGAGAAAAAAAATCACACGGGGGAAGGTTGGGTAAATTTGATGGGGTGCCACTACAGGAATTTATTTTTAATTTAAAAGTTTCATTAAATGAAACATTGCAATATGCAGTGGCATTGCATTTGAGCAGAAATCATTTGCAAAAAAGTGGTTTCTCCTAATATTCTTGTTGATTCTATTATCTTTTATAAAAATCCCTGGATTACTGAATAACACCTTTGTACAAACCCATAATGAAAGAAAGCTCTGATTGTCAACAAACACAATGGATATCATATTCACCTTTCACTGAAAGCGGCTTATCAAAAGACAGCACAGTATCCGAGTGGTTGGCCCTACTGCCTCACATCTCCAGAATCCTGGGTTTGAGTCCTTGTTCATGTGGAGTTTGCACCTTCTCCTTATGTCTGTGTTTGTTTTCTTTGGATTCTCTAGTTTTCTACCACATCCCCATAGACTGTAATGTTAACTTATCATTCAAAACTTGCCCTGTGTAGTGTGTGCTTGAGTGGACCCTTCAATGGACTGGTGTCAGGTCGAGTGTTGTTTTCTGCCTTTGTAGCTGAGGGGGTCTGGCCTGCTGTGAGCCTGAATTGGACTAAGGAGCTTAGTTGTCTACGTCAGAATGGAGTATTGTTTAGGGAAAGCACCGACCTTTGTGTAACATTTACTGTATACTTTAATGCGTAACCTCCATCAAACAGTGACTTTCCGGACAATGTAGTCTGCACCTGTGCCAGCATGGCTACACTATAAAAGAAGGCAGCACACACAGCAAAGCATCTGAGATTTTACTACTCAAAGGAAAAACATTGATAGATAGTAGTGCTCAGACAACAGCAGGAAAGCCAGCAATTTCTCGACTTTGATTTTGGCTCAGTTCTAGCACAAGCGAAAAAGTGCTTGTAACCGTCTAACTGGATCCAGTCCACTGACATCTTCCGTCTCCTTCCAAAGACCTTTACATCTACTGCTTGCAGAATGCTTTGGTTCCCTTTTAATTCCAGCATATCTATCTATCTATCTATCTATCTATCTATCTATCTATCTATCTATCTATCTATCTATCTATCTATCTATCTATCTATCTATCTATCTATCTATCTATCTATCTATCTATCTATCTATCTAATGGGGTCATAAAAGGTTATTAGGTTAATTATTATTACTTTATATAGTGCTTTTCCTATCTATCTAGGTAGACAAATATGATGAACACAAATATTTGGCTTGCACATTTTTTCCTCTCACAGTCTGCATATAAATATACTAGCTGTGTTACCTGTCTAAGACATGTTGAAAGTAATCCATGTAGACATCAGCATATTCAATGTAAATATTTGCAGTGCACCACCTATTGGAATACATTTTGTAATGCATGTGGTAATAAAATGCACTGAGTTTTTTATTCCAACAGATGGCACCCATATTAACACTGCTTTTACAAATATAATAGCAAATGGCATATAACAGAGACATAGTGACCAGATGGACACACAGATACACAGACACATACTTTAATTAAATTGGATAAACTGATTTCTGTCTGTCCGGCAGTTACTCTCTGTTGAATGTATTCATTGTTGATATTAATATTAAAACTTGAGAATAGACTTTGGGAATTGTGATTTAGGTGGTTTATTATTCTTGCAAACATTTCAAAATCAGTCTTTGATGCTCTTGTTCCATGCTGCATTTTGCAGCTGCTTTTTTTTTTCTTTTTCATGTTGTGCACAAAAAGTGATCTACTCTGGCATCTGAAAATGTGAACAAACTTGTGTGCCTTAGCAACTGGTTGAATGATAAGAATGAAGAATAATAACAGTGGCCTTGAGCAATGCTACACACATCTCCAAAATATTGGGTTTTGGTTGTCATAATTTTGGCAATAAATGTATTTTTTGAAATACTGTAAGATTTTTTTCAAGCATATCACATCATTGATATTATAATATTCATAGCTAATCTGATGATGTAGTAACTGTACATGTTTATATAATTCAAAGTGTACTGTAGTACTAAACACCATCCTGTATAATTACAAAACATGCAGGGAGTCTGTCTTTTTTTTTATACATTGTTAATTATATCAGATATTGTCTTATCTATTAATTAATTATATTATATAATATCTGTCTGTCTAATTATATTATATAGGACCTTATCAATCAATCTATGTATTACTTACATCATATAGTGTCTTATCTATCTATTAATTATATTATATAGTGTCTATCTATCTATCTATCTATCTATCTATCTATCTATCTATCTATCTATCTATCTATCTGTTAAATTATATTATATCATGCCTTATCAATCTATCAATCTATCTATCTATTAATTATATCATATAGTGTCTTATCGATTAATTACATTATAGAGTATCTATCTATCTAATCACACTGCCTAATGACAGCTGAAAATCAGAAGTATTTGGTTTGTAAATGTTTTCCTCTGGACATCTATATAAATATGTACAGTATGTCCATATAGTATATACTGTACATATACAGTCAATTGGAAAACCCATCTCATTGTCTCCAGGTTTAGATTCCTGGCTTTCCTGAAGTTTTTGAGAGTTTTCTCAAAGTCTCCTTCCATATCTCAGTAGTACTGTATGCATGTTAGGCTAATCAGTGACTCTAAACTGGCCCAGAATACAGTGTATGAGTGTGTGTGACAGCAAAATGGTGTCTTGTGATGAACTCGTATTCATGCAAGGCTGAATTTTTCAAGACATCTGTGATTTTCTTTTCCTTTTCCTTGTAACTCACTTCATTTTTTGGGAATATCAGTTCATCCTTGCTTTTCAGACTACCTATCTACGTATCACTCATCTTTATTTCAAATGCTTGACCATTGTTAGAGCATCTTACTTGTTTTCTTCTCTTGACCTCCAGCTCCTTGTCTTCTTTATAACCACAGCTGCAGTGTGTTGAATTCTCCATTTGTACCCCGCAGTGCGGACCCTCCCTTTGTAATCTAACCTACGGCATCTCCACCCCCACCCAACTTGGATGGAAACAACTACTCTGAATATCAATCAGGAATGTAGTGTCACTAACAATCATCTGGACTCAAAGATTTAAAGGCCTCTAATGTATTACTCTGTTCATTTAGCTTTGTAATTTTTGACTCAATTGTAATCGGGGTTGTTTTGTTTCTGTGCCTCTTTTTTTGTTTTCTGACATGTTTGTGTTGCAGTTAGTTACTGGGTAGTCTGAAGGACGCTTCTTTTTCAACTTACTTTAAAGCTGATCAATAAAGTTTTTTTCTCTAATGCAATTAAAGTTGCTCATTATTTTAATGTGTGTGCTGCTGTTAGGAAAATGTGACAGGGACTGTGTGTACAAACAATGAACACTTTAAAATAAAATAATAAAGTGTATGAACTAGAAACAGATTTCACACACACACACAATAACTCTTAATATCATTTTAAAAGTCACTCGTTTGTTTAAATCTGATAGCTGACTCACATACAGAACACGCCTGCATTTCCAAACAAGTACGTTGATTTTTTTTCTTTTGTTTAATTGTACAAAAACTGATGCAAAACAGCAGAAGAGAATAATTCTCCACGATTAAAAAAAGAGACTAAATGCCTTGGCCAGTTGACCAATTTTCTTGTTCACTGTAATAAAAACAGAATATGGATTAGCTGCCAGACTCTGAATAGAAAGTGCTCTCTAAAGCGCGTCTGGAAACCAGATAGATTAACAATATGGGAAGAACGAACAAAAATAAACATATGACATCAATATTGGAAAATACAATATCCATAAAAATGCACTTTGGCCTGAACTTTTCACATTACATTTTATTAAAATAAGTTGAATACATTTACAGTGCCTTTAGAACGTCTTCTCAGTCTTTCACTTTTGTCACATTTTGTCATGTTGCAGCCTTGTACTTAAATTATTTAAATTCATTTAATCCTTCATGAAGCAACACTCGATATATCCCAAAATGAAAAAGCGAAAATAGGACTTTAGAAATTTTTGTGAATTAATAAAGTTATAAAATTGAAATATCACAGTGACACAAGTATTCAGACCTTCTTTAGGTATGTTGTGATGAGCTTCCGATTCCTGGCTTTGGGGGTTTTCTGCCATTCTTCTCTGCAGATCCACTCAAGCTCTGTCAGGTTGGATGGAGACCATCAGTGGACAGCTACTTTCAGGTCTCTCCAGAGATGTTTGATTCAGTTCAAGTCTGGGCTCAGGCTGGGAAATTCAAGAACATTCCTGGAGTTGTTCCAAAGCCACGTCTGTGCTGAGTCAGTGTCCTGTTGAAAAGTGAACTTTCAGCTGAGTCTGAGGTCCAGAGTGTTCTGCAGCAGGTTTTCATTAAGGACATCTTTGGTCTTTGCTCTCTTTAGCTTTCCTGGTCTTCAGTAGGAGTGACTAATGCATTCAAGGTGGAGGTGGGGTTACATCGGGGATCGGCTCTAAGCCCTTTCGTATTTTCAATGGTGATGGACAGGCTGACAGACGAGATTAGACAGGAGTCCCCGTGGACTATGATGTTTGCTGATGACACTGTGATCTGTAGCAATAGTAGGGAGCAGGTCGAGGAGACCCTGGAGAGGTGGAGATATGCTCTGGAGAGGAGAGGAATGAAGGTCAGTGGGAACAGCAAGACACAACATATGTGTGTGAATGAGAGGGAGGTCAGTGGAATGGTGAGGATGCAAGAAGTAGAGTTGGCAAAGGTGGATGAGTTTAAATACTTCGGCTCAACAGTACGGAGTAATGGGGATTGTGTAAGAGAAGTGAAAAAGAGAGTGCAGGCTGGGTGGAGTCGGTGGAGAAGACTGTCAGGAGTGATTTGTGACAGATGGGTATCAGCAAGAGTGAAAGGGAAGGTCTACAGGATGGTAGTGAGACCAGACTATGTTATATGGGCTGGAGACGGTGGCACTGACCAGAAATCAGGAGACAGAGTTGGAGGTGGCAGAGTTAAAGATGCTAAGATTTGCATTGGGGGTGACGAGGATGGACAGGATTAGAAATGAGGACATTAGAGGGTCAGCTCAGGTTGGATGGTTTGGAGACGAAGTCAGAGAGGCGAGATTGTGTTGGTGTGGACATGTCCAGAGAAGAGATGCTGAGTATATTGGGAGAAGGATATTAAAGATAGAGCTGCCTGGGAAGAGGAAAAAAGGAAGGTCTAAGAGAAGGTTTATGGATGTGGTGAGAGAGGACATGCAGGTGATGGGTGTGACAAAACAAGATGATGAGGACAGAAAGATATGGAACAAGATGATCTGATGTGGCAACCCCAAACAGGAGCAGCCGAAAGAAGAAGAAGAAGCTTTCCTTTGACTTTGACTAGTCTCCCAGAGGCTGAAAAACAAACCAAGATACTGCCACCTCAACGCTTCACTGTTGGAAGGGTGGTGCACAGGTGATGAGGTGTGTCTGGTTTCCTTTAGACATGACACTAATCTTAGTGTAACAACATTTCTCCTTCTTTTGTATGCAGAAGGTAATCTCCAATGAATTAATTTGTTGCATAGACTTAACACGAGTCTTCGTTAAAAGTTCAATAACTTTATTTAAAAAAATAAAGTACAGAATGAGATATTCAAATGCTCAGATGCTTTCATTAGCATTATATATTTTATTTCAATCACATGATGATGTCACATGTCACAATGTCATAACCTGTGCTCTGGCAAGGCAAACAAATTGTTAGCTGCCTTCACTGTTGAGTGTGTGTGTGTGTGCTTCCATGTGTGCATACATGTATACAGGTAAAATTCCATTACAATGAACTCCCAAGGACCTAAAAAATATTTCGTTGTAACAAAAATTTCGTTGTAATGAGATTCTGTATTTGTTACTATATTGCTTTCTTTAACTTGTATCCAGGCATTTGCAATCATTTCAATAGCTTCTTTCGTGTTAATTTTAATCTCCTCCTGTCTACAAGTTATGATGACGAGAACTTTTGTCAGCATTTCCTTGCAATAATACACTTTCAGGGTGTGAATGATGCCCAAATCCAATGGCTGAAACACTGCTGTGCAATTGGGTGGGAGGAATTCAATGAAAACATTATCTAAATGTGGAAGCCTCTTGCGGGCAGAACAGTTATCAATCAGGAGCCGAATCATCCTTTTTTCTTCTTCATATTGTGAGGTTTCTGAACTCTTTTGAGACTCCCCACCCAACGGGAACGACACGCTGAAGTGTGTCCCGAAACGCGATTGCAGTGTCTGTGGAAGATTGTTTGTCCATTGCCGGGGCAGGGCAAAAACAGGCTCATAGCGCTGCAGTGAAACGACACAGAACCAAATCATAAAAGATTGGGGTTGTGCTATAAGTTCATGTCTTGCACCCTAAAACACAAGGCTGAGTCTCAGTACTTTAGCAAAACCAGCTTATATCAGCCTGAAACAGGAATGGCACACTTATTTATTGTAGCGTGATCTGCCACTCTGCTATACACAGACAGAGCAGTCAGGCAGGGTCGTGGCCAGATGAGTGACCAAGTAAGCCTGTTATCTGCATTTACAATGTACCTTGAACCACCCATCGAGATCTCTTCTGTTTGCTTTGCTGGAGAGACACAGCATAGCTTTGAGCCTGCTGTTGCCCCGGAAGCAGATAAACAGTCTTCCATAGACGCGGAGATCGGACTTCGCGACGCTCTTCGGCGTGTCGTCCAGTTAGGGGAGGTCCCAAGAGAGTTTACAAACCTCACATTTTCTTGAATGAGTGGCTCATTAATAGGAATGTTTCTTGAACGAGCATCACTGAACCACATAAAAACTGCTTTTTCGACGTCTTCAAATGAAGCAGTTCACATACGTTTGCAACCCGAGATTTTTCCTCTTTTTTTCCTCGGTCTTTCAAGAAAGTTGACAGCATCGATGACGAAATTCCGAATTCACTGGCAATATCTTTTTTTTCTTTTTTCGCGTTCGAGAGCTGCAAAAATGTAAAGGTTTTTTTTTCTAATATAAACTGTTATCGTTTTTTCGTGTCTCCCGTTTCTATAGGAGGGTGACAATGAGTTAAATTCCAATGGATGTCTTTCAATTGTTGACGAGCAATAAGCAAAAGGTATCACTGAAAACCACAGGAAACAAAAAAGGCAAAAAAAAAACCAAACTGTACGAGAAAAAATGACAATGTTTCTGTTTAGGGGATCGTTGTGCACAACTGAGCTGCGGCCTCAGAACTAACTGCTCTGCGGATGATTCATTCTGGCATTTCAAGGTCTTTTGGGCACTTCGCTGTAAGGAAAGCATCTGCTGAATGTACTTTATAGTAACGAGATTTCTATAGACTCATGTCATATGGGGAAGCTGTCGGGACCATAAAAATACTTCGTTGTAATGAAAATTTTGTTGTAAAAAATTTGTTGTAACGGAATTTTACCTGTATTTAAATAAATCATGTACTGTATTTGAAAAAATACTTGTGCAAAATTTCTGTAAAACACCAGGCCTAGTCCCATGACTACACGGAGCAGACTTCAAATGTGCCATTAAAATGACACTATTTCTGTGGTAGTTATCATTGCACATATTTCAAACTGTTTTTGAAGGATATGGGGATAAGCACTGGACCTAAAACAATTGGACTGGAGCCTGTAACGGGACAAACATGGTGCAACTTGTTTGATTCAATTAGATTATCCAACCCTCTATATCCTAACTACAGAGTCACGGGGGTCTGCTGGAGCCAATCCCAGCCAACACAGGCCGCATGGCAGGGATCAAACCCCAGGCAGGGTGCCAGCCCACCGCGGGGCACACACACACACCAAGCAAACACTAGGGACAATTTAGGATCACCAATGCACCTAACATGCATGTCTTTGGACTTTGGACTTTGGGAGGAAACCGGAACACCTGAAGGAAACTCACGCAGACAAGGGGAGAACATGCAAACTCCACGCAGAGAGGACCTAACTGCGAGGCAACGCTACCCACTGCGCCACCATACCGCCCCTAGATTATATTAGATAAACTTTATTAATCCCATGGGGAAATTCAAATGCATACAGCAGCAGAAACATAAAAAAACAAGGATATGAGACTGTGACGATGTGGGTTCTGGCTCCACACTCCCATTGCTGTTGGAAGCACTTGAACCCAACACCGTCGGTAATGTCACCGATGAGCTAGTCAGTGAAGGCAAATAATTGAGCATCTGAACAAGGGGATGGTTAAAAGTGAAAACAGTGCTTTTATTAAAAACAGTCAACAAAAAAAACAGTGTTCATAAAGTGCAGTTCTTTCTTCAATAAATAATCCAATAAAAGGTGGAGGTTAAAATCAACAGAAAAACACAATCCTTTAAAACGAGAGGTTAAAAATCTTCTTTAGGAAGCAGTCTTAAAACAACAAACAAGCTTGGTGCTTCTTTTATCATGTGACTCCCCTGCATCTCCCTGTCCAGGCTTCGCAACAGAGGAGTCACACTCTCTATGCAGCTGCCCTCCTACAACACACATTTGAGACTGGAGACCTCCCGATCCCTGGCTCCAGTATGGCACTCATCCCAGCCTCGGAGAACTTGGTTTCCACCAACAGCCAGGCCGCCCACGTTGGGGATTCCAACCACCAAGTCTCCCGACTTCCACTGCCTTTCCGCGCCTCTCTACGGCCAGTCGCCTTCCCTTGGTCACTCCCGCTACATAATCGCTCAGCGGGAGCGACATCCAACTCAAACGCCTGGGTGTAGGCCCAACACCCCAGGCCCTCGCAGCTGCCCGTGAGCGCTCGTTCGTTCGTTCGCTCGCTCGCTCTCTCTCTCTTTCACCGACCTGCCTCCTCATCTGCTCCCGGTAACCTCCGTCCTCTTTCCTTTCCTTTTCTCTCCGATCGTTTCTTTTTCTCATTCCTCCATTTATTTTTTCCCTTCAACCACTTGCGCTTCTTTTTTATAACGTGAGGGGCCATCACAGCTGTAGCATTAGCCACGGGAGCAATCACGAATGTGGGCAGTTCCTCACCTGTGCACACGGTGAGAAACGCCCACATCGACGACTGCCCCGCTGCTCGCTATAACATCGCCCCCACTCACGAAGCCGCCTCGGGTGCGGTGATTATTTAAAAATGGCCTTTGCTCAGTGAGCTGTGGACCCGCTATACCACAGAGACTTACAGGACAGATCAAATCAATCAGTCAATAAATAATAAAAAATAACAAATAATAAAAATAAACTTAAGGAGTACATCAGGTAGAAGCATTGAATTGCTTAGTAGCAGGGGGCAGAAAAGCTTCTTAGCATACCGTGGTGGAATGAGCCTGTGGCTAAAAGTGGTCCAAGAGTGCGCCTCCTAGAGGGGGTGTTTCATGATGACACCTAAGAAATCAGAAACAAAATATCAATACTTCCAGAATTTATCGTTGTATATACAGTAAGTCTTAGCGTTCAGGGTGGCTATCTTGAAAACCACAGGTTCTAAGGTTTGTGTAGAACCTTTGCTAGGATGTAGTCATCCTGGGTCTCTGCACAAAACGGAAAAAAAAATCGTAATTTTCCAGTTCCAGAGTTTTTAATTTTAAGATGTGAAAATTAATTTCGATTTTCTATAGACAACACGCACACACACACACACACACACAGACAAACACAATGAGAAAATCAATTTTTCTTATCGTAGAATCAGAAAATTTGCCCCCACACCAAACTTCCATTTATACAGAAGTAAAAATGGCCAGCAGAATTTAGGTACCTGAGGAGCAGCACTGGACATCTCTGGATAAATGTTTCCTAGCTGGATACTTGAGTAGAGTACTAGAGTACTGGTTACTTATGTAGGATTGCAAAGTTTAGAAATGTAATAGGTGTGGCGGTGATTAGTACAGAATACGGAGCAGTTTTTAAGACACATTGAAAACAGGTAGAGCATAGACACGCAATACCTGTAAGGTGACTCTCATAAAGAAAGTTTTCGTTCTACTTCTACATTATAAAACATTCCATGAAAACAATGTTTTTCGAACAAGAATTATGACCCTTCTCTCACACAAAGCTGTTGATTAACATAACTCGTTCAGTTGCTCACCTCACTCCTGCACTGCTCATTCCTGCCAAAATCAACAACAGAAACCTCACTTGCTTTTTACTACCACTTGGCGTTTTTGTTTTCCCTGGCCACCTTTTAGTTTGGATTCCTGTCACTTTGTCCCCCAGTTGTTTTTTTTTTTTTTGCATTTTTTCATGTGTAGGTAAACCATTGTGGTCACTCGGAGCTCACCTGATAGCACCTGGTGTGTCTGAAGGCAGAAAACCATACATTTAGAGATAGTGTGACCTTGTCTGAATGTATGTAAAATGGGGACTCTAAGCATTTTTGGGGGTTTTACAGGGCTTATAGGCCCTTACATGTCCCCATTAAGACCAATTTAGCAGTGGAATGCCCCTGTAAAAGAACCGCCTAAGAGGATTTCCCCTTTACTTGGCAGCAAGTACGCAGAAACAAGTTAAGGCTGGCATCTTGCTAGACAAGAAGTGATACTGCTTTGCATCCATCCCTTTAAATAATATGCTGTTAACAGACAGCTTGCATCAGAAAACTGGGACTCGAAGGTCTGTTTAACTAACATGGGGCTCCCTCATGGGTTCATTTAGCTTTCTATGCTTAAAACTGGCAGGAAAAGAAGAAACGCTGAGCGGCAGGATGGAAAAGTAAGGGAGTGTGCATCTGTGTCGGGGAACTGAGGTGTTTAAGCGGGAAGCTGTTCAACCTGATAGGCAAGATACCTATTTATTTAGTTAGGCCCGTGAGGGGCTGTTACATATTTTATCATCTTATTTAATTACATTCTAGAATTCCATCTGTTGCTACTTACTTCTGTGTGAGCATATTACACAACTGAGATAGAACAAAAGGCATATAAACATAATTGCAGAAAATATTTGTTTGGCTCAGTAGAACTAATGTACTGTAACAGCTGATGCCCTAGACCTTAAGTAATCTGAATTAGATTTGATAGTATATTTCTCTTTGTAGCAATTTACATTTTAAAAAATGGAAGTTCCAGGTTTTAACTATTAATTGTAATCGGAAAATGCCAAAACTACGAGGAGTTCTCTGTATTTCCCATTTACTGACATTTGCAACAAAACAATCTTTTTGATAATACAGCAGCACTGATTGAGCCATCATTCCTTTCATAAGAACATAATAAATTTGACAGACGAGAGGAGGCCATTCATTTCATCAAACCCATTTCTACTGTATTGCTAATTGCTAAGCTGTCTCAATATTTCATCCAGATACTTCATGAAGGTTATCAAAGTTTATGATTCAACTCCATGACTCGATATTTTGTTCCTGATTTTCATAACTCTTTGCATAAAGAAGTGCTGCCTGGCATCAGTCCTAAATGCAATTCCCCATAATTTCCACTGGTGTCCTCGAGTACATGATTCACCTTTTAGTTTAGCTGGATCTTCTTAATCAATGCACCTTTGTGAACTTTGAAGACCTGGATATATCCCTAAGAAGTCTCCTCGGCTTGAGACTACACAGTGCCACACGCGTGCATATGGGAGACAGCTTATGGGCTCTAGTGATGGTAATTACCTGTCGAACCAGGGGATGGCACTGTGGCCTAATGCCTTCTCTCTTTTTCCCTCTGCAGAATGGAAGACTGACAGCCTCTCCACCACTGATGTCACTTCTGTTGTCCACCCTCCTGGATCCGACCCTTGATGCCGAGTGACTATATAACCTGGGACCCAGCCATCTTGTTCTCAGGTGTGTTCTGAACTTGTGACTGGAAAGATGTCTCCGCAGATTGCTGCGTGCTGCTTTATTGTGCATTCCTTCATATTATACGCGGTCATCAAGGTGGTGTCACAACTTTCATTTTGTTATGATGCCACTTTACAACAGGTTTGATTCTCTGCGTCTGTCATAGTAGGACACGTCCTTAAGTGCTGGGATGCTCCTGGTTACTCTCGACTGCACAGCTTCATGTGCTGCTATGTCTTTCTTGTACCGTGGTGACCAGAACTGCACACAGTATTCCTGATGTGGTCTCACTAGTAGTGTAATCTATGCATAATGTTTCTCACTTTATATTCAACTGTTTTTACAATGTAACAACATTTTATTTGCCTTTTTAATAGTTTATGAATATTGCTTAAATGACGGAAACGTGTCAACACAAGCCTCTGAATCCCTTTCAGTTGTTGATTGAGGGTCTGTGACTAACAGCTGTTCAATTTTCATAATGTCCTGTTTTGGCAGGAAACTGAATGACTCATTTCTGAGACAAACCAGGAGATGCGTGAAACAGTCTAAAACAAAACAAATAAAAAATAAATGAAGAGAACAAAACCCGGAGAAGAGGCGAGAATCAAATAAAAAAATTAGACAGGAAGTCAAAACCAGGCAAGACACAAAGCAAAGAGAGTTTGTGTTTTTTTTTTTTTTTCCACAAATACCTGGTACATTACACCGACCTTGTTATGTCAATGAATGTGAGGTCACGACCTTTGAGACCACACCCCTAGAAACACAGGACATGAACCCTAATGACGGTTACACATAATAGTATCTAATATGGGACATAGCAAAAAGACCCTAAAAATAAGTCCTGATCATAACACATAAACCTCACATATTTGAAAGTACACCCAATAGAGAAGTACCCAATAAAACCCAAAGGAAAATTAATAATTAATACAAAATAACCAATATTGGCACAAAATCACTATCAGTATTACCCTATTAAAAAAAATAATAATAATAATCTTCCCATATAGCTATTAATATTAAATAAAACATACTAATTCATTAAAATGATATAAGAACTTGGAAAGGAACTGATTTATTATAGAACGTGAATAACAAAGGTGACAATTATCTTAAAGATTTTAATTCCAGTCTGGAGATACATGGAAGCAAACAGCTCTTCAGATAGAGATAAACCGTAGCCTCAGCTTAATCTGT
Organism: Polypterus senegalus; assembly: GCF_016835505.1. Classification (NCBI taxonomy): domain Eukaryota; kingdom Metazoa; phylum Chordata; class Cladistia; order Polypteriformes; family Polypteridae; genus Polypterus; species Polypterus senegalus. The sequence continues at coordinate 15,604,040 of NC_053168.1, forward strand.
TGTGCATTTTACTGTTAAGTAACTTGATTTCATCATACGCAAACTGTAAACCTGCTGTGTCCGTGCTGTTAGCAACACAATCAGCCTGTCTGTGCACCACAGAAAGTGCATACCGGTATGGTCCTCGTTGGATGCCCTGCAGGTCCGATCTTCTGCTGCAGATCCCTTTCTAAACCCACCCTATGCTCATATAACTTAACTGTGTAATTATTAGTTCAAACAACATTTTACTGTTAAGTTAGTTCTTTACAGCAATAATCTACATATATATTAAATTCAGTCTTATATATTTACATAATTGCTTTCTACTTCCATTAATTTCCAGAAAAGTGATTATTTATATATATATACAGTGGGATGCAAAAGTTTGGGCAACCTTGTTAATAGTCATTATTTTCCTGTATAAATCGTTGGTTGTTACGATAAAAAATGTCAGTTAAATATATCATATAGGAGACACACACAGTGATATTTGAGAAGTGAAATGAAGTTTATTGGATTTACAGAAAGTGTGCAATAATTGTTCAAACAAAATCAGGCAGGTGCATAAATTTGGGCACCGTTGTCATTTTATTGATTCCAAAACTTTTAGAACTAATTATTGGAACTCAAATTGGCTTGGTAAGCTCAGTGACCCCTGACCTACATACACAGGTGAATCCGAGTATTTAAGGGGGTCAATTGTAAGTTTCCCTCCTCCTTTAATTTTCTCTGAAGAGTAGCAACATGGGGGTCACAAAACAACTCTCAAATGACCTGAAGACAAAGATTGTTCACCATCATGGTTTAGGGAAGGATACAGAAAGCTGTCCCAGAGATTTAAGCTGTCTGTTTCCACAGTTAGGAACATATTGAGGAAATGGAAGACCACAGGCTCAGTTCAAGTTAAGGCTCGAAGTGGCAGACCAAGAAAGATTTCGGATAGACAGAAGCGACGAATGGTGAGAACAGTCAGAGTCAACCCACAGACCAGCACCAAAGACCTACAACATCATCTTGCAGCAGATGGAGTCACTGTGCATCGCTCAACCATTCGCGCACTTTACACAAGGAGATGCTGTATGCGAGAGTGATGCAGAGGAAGCACAAACAGAGCTGCTTGAGGTCTGCTCAAGCACATTTGGACAAGCCAGCTTCATTTTGGAATAAGGTGCTGTGGACTGATGAAACTAAAATTGAGTTATTTGGGCATAACAAGGGCGTTATGCATGGAGGAAAAAGAACACAGCATTCCAAGAAAAACACCTGCTACCTACAGTAAAATATGGTGGTGGTTCCATCATGCTGTGGGCTGTGTGGCCAGTGCAGGGACTGGGAATCTTGTCAAAGTTGAGGGACGCATGGATTCCACTCAGTATCAGCAGATTCTGGAGACCAATGTCCAGGAATCAGTGACAAAGTTGAAGCTGTGCCGGGCTGGATCTTTCAACAAGACAACGACCCGAAACACGGCTCAAAATCCACTAAGGCATTCATGCAGAGGAACAAGTACAACGTTCTGGAATGGCCATCTCAGTCCCCAGACCTGAATATAATTGAAAATCTGTGGTGTGAGTTAAAGAGAGCTGTCCATGCTCGGAAGCCATCAAACCTGAATGAACTAGAGATGTTTTGTAAAGAGGAATGGTCCAAAATACCTTCAACCACAATCCAGACTCTCATTGGAACCTACAGGAAGCGTTTAGAGGCTGTAATTTCTGCAAAAGGCGGATCTACTAAATATTGATTTCATTTCTTTTTTGGTGCCCAAATTTATGCACCTGCCTGATTTTGTTTGAACAATTATTGCACACTTTCTGTAAATCCAATAAACTTCATTTCACTTCTCAAATATCACTGTGTGTGTCTCCTATATGATATATTTAACTGACATTTTTTATCGTAACAACCAACGATTTATACAGAAAAATAATGACTATTAACAAGATTGCCCAAACCTTTGCATCCCACTGTATATATATATATAATCCATAGCATGTGTAGTCTGTATCACAATCTGATTGTATGGGTGGTTACCTACCTACTGTGTACTCTTTGCATTATTTGACAGTTAACTATGTAACATTCTATGATCTGCTTCTCGCAACTGAGAGGGCATGGAGGATGTTTGCCGACTGGCAGACCAACCACATGCGTTACCTGGTAGGTAACCACCCATACAATCAGATCGGGACTCAGACTACAAATGCTATGAATGTAATTACTCTGTTCTCCAGGTTGTCAAATAAATGAACCACACGCCATGCGCAGCGTAAAGGGACTTCATTTCTGATGCTGACGTCCGAGGTTCGATCCCTGCGAGGGGTGCAGTGGAGTGTGTATGTCTGATGAGCCCAAATAAGGGCAGTAAACCATGTAACATAATATACATGTCCAACTATGTATATATATACAGGGTGAGTCAAAATTAAGTGAACACTACTGGATTATTTTTATCTTGATCACACCTTTCCAGGTCAATGGATAGGTTGTGGTGGACTATTGCCATGGCCTCCACACTCTCCTGATTTGTCACCATGTGATTTCTGGTTATGGAGTACGGTGAAGGGGCGTGTGTAGCAAAGTTCATGATATCAATGACTTGAAGGACCGAATATGGAATGTGGTATCATCTATTCCCCGCAAAATGTGTGTCCAGGCTTTAAATGGTACGGTCGCTGTTGAACATGATGGCGAACAGGTTGAGACATTCCTGTAAATCATCATTCAAATGTTAACATGATTTTGACTCACCCTGTATTTTTTTTTCCTTTAATGGCTAACTTACCTGAAGCTGCAGGAGAAGGGAACAGCTGTACGAGCTGCTCACGCATTTGAGTGCCTTTTCCCTGTCGTCTCATCGAGGATTCGAGCAACAGAAGGACCAGTAAAAGATGAAAATACAGTATATAAAATACTGTGTACAAGTTGTTGTAACTGCTGTCAAGGTGAAACTGAAACAGTAAACTAATTTGTACTTGAAGTTACATGGAATGCTTCTTTGTCTTAAGACAGACAATTTTGCAGAGTTGCCAGTGGTTTTACATGAGAGATTTAGAAATGTAGATACTTTGCATAGTACGATATAGTCAAAACTTCACACCCAAAATTGAACTGCCCGGACAAAATTACCTTGAAGAAGAAGAAGCAGGGCAGAATTTAACAAATTAGCTGCGGGGGAACTGAGTTGTTTCATGTGGACAGACAGGCAGACAGACATGACTATTGCAGTAGGTGCTTCTTGCATTATATGCAAATGCATTTAAAAAAATTCTTCTCAGTGTTGTTACAATCTTAGTTTTCTCACGTTCCGTGCTTTAAATGATGTCCCTTTTCTGCGGTACATTCTCATGAAGTTACAGTTACAAGGTGTAGGTTACAATTTGAGTTACACTACAAATTGCACAGATGAACAAAGACAGAAGAAGCCTTTTACTCAAAACGACAAGAACATCAGTATTAAGGTAGAATATTCCAATATCTATTTAACTATGTTTTGACATAGTAATATAAACATTTTAATATAACAAGGAGAATACTAATATTCATTTAGCATAATCTTAACTTACTAAGACTATTATTTCACAGTATTTGGTCATTAATTGTAGAGTAGCTAGTGTACAGCATTTACATTCTTCTTACTAAGTTAGTTTAGTACATTACATGTTGGTTTTGACTCGTACAGCAGAAAGTTTAATCTCTATCCAAGTGTTTGCAAACTAAAGTAAGGGGGCTTATGGATTTGCCAATATGCAACTGTTTCTTTTTTTTTTTTACAATCAAATCCATATAGGCCTCCCAGACCTTGATAAAGAATAACAAACTTTTAGCAGAAACTTTTATTTCCACTTTAAGGAAATTTAAGTGAGAATTTGATATGTATTTTACCCAGAATATCACCCCTTCTTGAAACTCTAACATACTGTTTATGAACGATGTGAGAAGCAGTTGAGCTCTGGTTGTCACATCTGTAGTTTCGTCCTCTTTAGACAGTAACTTTTCCATCTTCAGAGTTGTCATTGGCCTTCTGATTGTTTCTTTGATCAGGCTCTTCTTGTCCAGCTGCTCAGTTTGGGGGTACGGACTTGTCTAATTCATCTCTTGGCAGTTCTGTGTATCTCCCAGTTCTTCATGATTGAATTTTGAATACTCTTAAGACACAGTAAATACTGGACATATCTTTTTATCCTCCTCCCTTGTTAAGTTCCAACGAATTTATTTATTTAGTTTGCGACGCTTTCATCCAAAGCGAATTGCAAACTAGGAGGCTTTAAGCTATTTTTGGCAGATGACATGTAGTAGAACTGAAGATTAATAATTCATTATTAATACAGTCCAGCTTAAAGACCACAAAGCGTATTATTTTAATAAATTATAAAGACCCAAGACTTAAATATGCAATCATGCTTTCAGTATGTTGGGCAAGGAGAGTTATTTTTCAGATTGGTAACTTTTTATTTTTGTAGCCATTCTCCCTAAAAGGACTGTAACAACAAAAATAGGAAAACTACTAATTTTTGTAATTTATTAAAAATAATTCAGTTAAATTTGTCACAGTTTAGTGAATGAAAACAATTAAAATAGCAATCCAATTAAACTTTTTTTTTTTGCAGAACTACCATAGTGATCGAAAAATAAATTTAAATATAACAAATGTTAGAATTTAACTTACAGTGCCTTCAAAAAGTCTTCAGACCCTTTCACTTTTTTAATATATATACTCAGCAAAAAAAGAAATGTCCTCTGTTTTTACTTTCAGTAAGCTTAATGTGTAAATATTTGTATGAACACTAAAAGAGTCAACACCATAAGACATAAACTAAAAATGTTTCACAATGTGTCCCTGAATGAAGGGAGGCTCAAAATCAAAAGTACCAGTCAGTTACTGGTGTGGCCACCAGCTGCTTGAAGTACTGCAGTGCATCTCCTCCTCATGGACTGGACCAGATTTGTCAGTTCTTGCTGTGAGATGTTACCCCACTCTTCCACCAAGGCACCTGCAAGTTCCTGGACATTTCTGGGGGGAATGGCCCTAGCCCTCACCCTGCGATCCAACAGGTCCCAGACGTGCTCAATTCCTTCGACGATAAACACGAATCCGTCCATCACCCCTGGTGAGACAAAACCGTGACTCATCAGTGAAGAGCACTTTTTGCCACTCCTGTCTGGTCCAGCGAAGGTGGGTTTGTGCCCATAGGCGGCGTTGTTGCTGGTGATGTCTGGTAAGGACCTGTCTTACAACAGGCCTACAAGCCCTCAGTCCAGCCTCTCTCAGCCTATTGTGGACAGTCTGAGCACTGATGGAGGGATTGTGTGTTCCTGGTGTGACTCGGGCAGTTGTTGTGGCCATCCTGTACCTGTCATGCAGGTGTGATATTCGGATGTACCGATCCTGTGCAGGTGTTGTTACACGTGGTCTTCCACTGCGAGGATGATCAGCTGTCCTTCCTGTCTCCCTGTAGCTGTCTTAGGCGTCTCACAGGCGGACATGGCAATTTTTGCCCTAGCCACATCAGCAGTCCTCATGCCTCCCTGCAGCATGCCTATTGTACGTTCACGCAGATGAGCAGGGACCCTGGGCGTCTTTCTTTGGGTGTTTTTCACAGTCGGTAGACAAGTCTCTTTAGTGTCCTGCGTTTTTAGAACTGTGACCTTAAATGCCTACTTTCTGTAAGCTGTTAAGGTCTTAACGACCATTCCACAGGTACATGTTAATTAATTGATTATGGTTAATTGAACATGCATGGAAAACATTGTTTAAACCCTTTACAATGAAGATCTGTAAAGTTATTTGGATTTTTAAAACATTACTGTTGAAATACACAGTCCTGGAAAAAGGAGTATATTCTGGTGTGTAGGAGCCTTGTGCTAAAATCATTCAAATTCATTTTTTTTCCTCTCCAAGTAACTCTCAATACCCCAGAATGACAGAGCGAAAACAGGATTTTAGAAATTTTTGAAAATTTCATAAAAATAGGAAACTGAAATATAACACTGACACAACTATTCACTTGAAATTTGGCTCAGATGCATCCTATTCTATCGATCATCACTAATGTTATGAACTAGAATTTTCAAAACAAGTTCCATGTTTCACACTTCTAATAATGCCCACGGGGTTTAAGACGCCATCAAAATCCCCAGCTGGACACAAAAAGGGTCTCGTAGAATTGTTCTAAAATAAAGGATTTCTATAAAAAAATGTATTCCAATAGCAGTGAAGCTCGATGGAGCACATAGGCAAAAAGGAATTGCCTATAAAAAGAAAGGCAATCCTAGGCAAACTACTCCCAAAACAGAAATTCAAAGAATGGTCAAAATCAAATATCCAATAGATCACCAGCAGAGAAAAAAAATCAAAAAGTTCCAAAGCACAAGAACTCACCAAACTCCCAGAGCACATTCAGTACCTCTTGGGGGACCACCTACAAAAACATGTAGCATCATCAAGGCATACCGCACAAAGCATATCGTACATGATAGTAACATTAATATAAAACAATGACCCAAAACTGAACAAAAATACCTAAAACAAGAATATGAATCCCAGCCAGGGCAGGAATCCTGGCTGAAATATAATAATTAAAATGATTTTACGCCTTGTTAGAAGTTTACCTGATGTCAAGTCAATTGACTGAACATGATGGGGAAAGATACATAACTGTCTATAGAAGGTCCCACAGTTGACAATGTGCGTCTGACAATATAAGCCTTCATACGGACATCTCCATTGTTAAGATATCCGCTATAAGGAAGCACCAAAATGGAATATAAGCCTCCAAGGTCATACACAAACAAGGACACACTAATTCTGGTTCTTGTCTTAGCCCAAGAAAAGGCCGCTTCCCATGTAGCCTAACCCCAAACCCAAGAGGCATGCTATGGCCTACACAGGTCCAAAATGGGGCACAAGCTTTTAAAGTTCAAAATACTAAATATATAAATATTGTCAGGGATACCAGGGGCAACGACGCCGTGAGGGACCGGAAGAGGGTCAAGGCCCACCCTGGATCATGTGGGGGCCGCCTTCCTGGTTGCTCTGGGGGCCATGGGTTGAGGGCATGGAAGCTACACCCTGTAGGGGCCCGTGGTCACCGCCAGGAGGCGCCCCAATGCCTTGGGGACCTGTTGCCTCAGCACTTCCGCCACACCAGGAAGTGCTGGGGGGAAGACTTAGAAGGTTACCCGGAGAGCAGCCGGGAGGACAGTCAGCACTTCCGCCACGCTGGGGCGTGGCCAAGAGGGGAATGCCGGGAACCACCTGGAGCTCATCCGAGAGAGTATAAAAGGGGCCGTCTCCCTTCACTCAAGGCTGGAGTCGGGTGGAAGCAGGACGAGGCACGAGAGAGGTGTGGAGGCGGCCCGAAGAAGAGGCATTCGTGGCCAGGACTGAGTGTTTGGGGTATTGTGCACGAACTGGGTCTGAGTGACCATTTATAATTATGGTATATATTTGTAAATAAAATTCGTGTGGTGGTGACAAACAACATGTCCGCCTGTCTGTGTCCGGGTCGGCAATATACAATATATATATTGTGGAGGCTGGCCCAGACACAGACAGGCAGACACGTATATTTCACCCAACACACGTTTATTTACACTATTTACAAGAGTCCTAAGTGACACACAAACCGCACAAGTCCCCAAAGTCCTGGCCACACAATGCCTTCACTCTCCTCTTCAGGCCGCCTCCTTGCCTCCTCCAGCAAGCTCAGTCCACTTCCACCCGACTCTCACCCCGAATGAAGGGAGGCGGCCCCTTTTATCCACACCTGGATGTGCTCCAGGTGCTTCCCGGCAATCTCCCACCGACACGCCCCAGTGTGGCGGAAGTGCCGGCTGTAATCCCTGAAGCGCTCTGGGTATCCCTGCTCCTTTTCCCCCAGCACTTCCTGGTGTGGTGGAAGTGCTGAGGTCCAGGGCTCCAAAGGCATGGGAGCACCCCCTGGCAGTGACCACGGGCCCCTACAGGGTGGAGCTTCAAAGCTCTGTACCCGTGGCCCCCAAAGGAACCAGGGCAGTCACCCCCAGATGGTCTGGAGAAGGCGCAAGCCCTCTTCCGGTCCTCCTGGGCATCGCCACCCCAGCCACCTGCGACAATATATATATATATATAGTAGGTGACACATAGAATGGATGGGCATCCCGACCAGGAAGAGGGGAAGGTTCCTTACCCAGATGGGAGGCCTCAAGTGGATAGACAGGCATCTTGGCCAAGAGAAAATTAGCATACCTGAACAGGACTCCTTAGGTGGATGGACTGACATCCCAACCAAGTGAGAAGATTCCTTACATGAAAGGGCCATCCTCACTCATGCACCAACCTCTGTTCGAGTTGCCGTACCTCTCTCCACGTGTTGGAGCGTACCTAGCCTCCGCTTAGCTAGTGATACCTGTTTGCTCAGCAGACATTATCCTCTAGAAATTGTTAAGGAGTAACGTTTGACGTTTTTGAGAGAGAGATCAGAGCTACATATGTTTTAGAGGGTAGCTGCTGATTGCCAGAGATATCACAGCCATGTGCTTTTCTCCTCATGGGGGAGACGCTCTCCCGTCAGAGCCGAACAATGATCAGATACAGTGCCAACGTTTCACATTCGAGCGTACTGACCTTCTGCTTAGACAGAATTACATTTTTAGATTTTTTTTTTATTGTTTCTTAAAATCTGTCCTATTTCACTAATATGGGGACAGACAAAAAAATATATATATATAGGGATATATATATATATATATATATATATATCTTCTTATATAATACGCTACCGTGGCTGTTTGTTTGTCTGTCCAGGATTTTAAATCACCTGTAGCTCGCAAACCGTTTCACCTATTGACTTGAAATTTGGTACACATATATTACGTGACGTCTACTATCCGCTTTCGGGGTGATGATTTTTATTACTCTTTTTATTTTATTGTAGAATCAACTCTCTGCAGTGCGCAGCAGGGCGGCCATGCGGCGCATGCGTATGGGCGCTGTTCTCATTCCCTACCACCTTCGCTAATCATTCTTGAGGCGGATTGAGGACTTAAGTGCCAGCTTAAGTGAAAAATGAAAGAAAACGTACTAAGTAATTGCAACACAAAAACTAACTTAATCAGTTTCAACGCGAAAAGATGCAGACGAAAGAAGGGAAGCAGCAGGCCGCTAGGGTGGAGAAGAGAAGAGCTGCTCAGTAAGCAGCAAGCGCAACAACCTCTGAGCAAACAGATGCTAAATGTTAAGAGAAAGAGGATGAAAACTAGGAATGCTCAAGTGAAGTGTATTCACTACACGTTATCGTGCAGTATGCCGTTATTGGTATATATATATATATATATATATATATATATATATATATATATATATATATATATATATATATATATATATATATATATATATATAAAGCCAAATATTGATTAGCTAATCACAAAATTTTCCGAACCATGAAAACTTGGCCCATAGGTTCTCGCTAAGAAACGGTTTTAAAAATGTCATGGTCCAAGCGCGAAATTTCTAATAGTTTTTTAGACCCGTTTGTACTGTATGTCTGTCCGCTTTTCACGAGAGAACTTCTTAACGGATTTAGATTGGTTTTTTTTCTATAATTTGCTTGAACATTCCGTTGATTTTGCGACTTTCTCATCACACTCATAGTATCATAGTTTGCGTGCAGTACTATTATTATTAGTATTACTGCAAATCCGAGAGAGACTCATTGGGCTGTGGGGAGGGGGGCGGTGCCCTCCTCACTTACATGTCTGCCTCAGGGTGTAACCTTAACTCTGCTTAGTTAGCGAACAAGAGAACTACTTAATGGATTTAGATCTTTTATTTTCTATAATTCTTTTGAACATCCTGCTCCTGAACACAATTAAGACGAAGGAGCTCATTGTGGACTTCAGGAAAAAGAAAACGGACATCAAACCACTCTACATCAGAGACTTCCTGGGAGTCCACATCATGGAAGACCTGTCCTGGGGTGTGAACACAGCTGAGCTGGTGAAGAAGGCTGAGCAGAGACTTTATTTCCTGAGAGTCCACAGGAAAAATAACATCCTCCAAAAACTGCTGGTGTCCTTCTATCGCTGCTCTATTGAGAGTATTCTGTGCTAACTGCCTCTGTGTGTGGTTTTCCAGCTGCACAACAGCGCAGAGGAAAACACTTCAGCAGATCGTAAAAAGTGCCCAGCAGATCGTTGGCTGTTCTTTACCATCTCTGGATGAACTGCATAGCTCTCGCTGCCTCGGGAAAGCAGAAAACGTCTTAAAAGACTCCTTACACAACTGTTGCCATCAGGCAAAAGATATACGAGGTGTGGCAGAAAAGTAATGAGACTGATTTTTTATTTACCAAAGTTTTTATTTTTTTCAAACATCAATGTTATCCCCTTCAAAGAAGTTCCCTTGGGCAGCTACACACCGATGGAGACGTTGTTCCCACTATTGGTAGCAGCGCTGGAAGTCTTCAACCGGTATGGTCTTCAGCATGTCCGTTACACTCTTTTGGATGTTTTCTAAAGTCCCGAAATGACGTCCTTTGAGGACATTTTTCAGTTTAGGAAAAAGGAAAAAGTCACACGGACTGAGGTCAGGTGAATAAGGGGGCTGGGGAACCACAGGAATGCCTTTTGAGGTCAAAAATTCTGTTATGGAGAGGGCAGTTTTTCGGCACCATTTTGGCACAGACCTTTCGCATGTGCAAATGTTCAGTCAAAATTTGATGAACGGTAAATCTGTTCAAATTTAATTGTTCACTCAACATTCTTAATGTTAAACGGTCTGATCTCACAAGAGTGTTCACACGTTCGATGTTTTCATTGGTTTTCGAAGTTGAAGTCCTCCCTGAACGGTGTTCATCTTCAACGTGTTTTCTGCCTTCCAAAAATGATTTGTGCCAGCGAAAAACTTGAGCTTGGGATAAAGAATGTTCCCCATAGGCCTGTTTTAACTTTTCAAACGTCACACTTGCCGTTTAATGGCACAACGTTCCTCCAAATTCCGCTGGTCCATTTTGCGTGACGCACAACCAAAAACACAACTTCGCTAATAGCAGTCACAAAAATCACGTAGTTAACGGAAGGAGTTGAAACTCGCACTGAGCTATGGGAGGGATCGGATACACGTGCTCTATCAAGGACAACAGCGCAGCGTTGCCAGATCGCTTGCAGTGTTGCCAGATCGCTTGCAGTGTTGCCAGTCTCATTACTTTTCTGCCACACCTCGTAGGAGCATCCAAACAAAGACTAATAGACTGAATAACAGTTTCTACCCTGTTGCTATTAGGGCACCGAATGCCACCTAATCAACTCCAGTGCAGCAGTGTAATAGATGACATCTTGTGCAATAGTGTTTCATGTGCAATAAGGTCTTATGTGGAATGTTTGTGTTCTACCTCATTTCTTCTTATCCTTTCCTATCCTTTTGTAATTATATTTATTTATATTTTGACACCGCAGAGACCACCTCATTTCGTTGTATTTGTTACAATGACAATAAAGATATTCTGATTGTGAAAATTAGCTGGAGAGGAGTTATGCAAGATTGTGGAAGAGAAAAGGATATAGAGAGGGAAAGGAAGAAGAACATGGTGGATGGATGACATCCAGCTTTGACGTCAGTTAGAATATTTACCTGGCAAAAGACAAAGCCAAGTGGATAGCAATGGTGAAAGCAAGGTTCTGGTTATGAAGTTCAAATATGACCACAAGTATTCAAGGTAGTGGAGGATGGACCCTATGCTTTGATTCTACTAGTCAAGCCAAGTTAAGTGGCTTTATTGTCATATCATCCATACACTGTATTGCATCATACAGTGACATAAAATAACGTTCCTTAGTACTGTGGTGCAATAAATATATGAACACAGGACAAGTGCAAGACAAGTAAAGAATTATAATTTACTATAACAGATAAATAAAAACTTAAAAATAAATGATAGGTAAGTGAACAGATAGTACTACACTGTATTGCATCATACAGTGACATAAAATAACGTTCCCCAGTACTGTGGTGCAATAAATATATGAACACAGGACAAGTGCAAGACAAGTAAAGAATTATAATTTACTATAACAGATAAATAAAAACTTAAAAATAAATGATAGGTAAGTGAACAGATAGTACTAATTTGAAACAGGTCAGGTCAGGTGCATTGCTGCACCCACCACACGACGAAACAGCTCGGGATCCCAGTTGGCAACCCTTCAGGCAGACATGCGGTCCAGTCAAACCCTATGGAAATGACCCTCTATCTGCCGCAGCCAGGTGTTACCTGGGCGTCCCCTTGGCCTGTAAAACTAATGATAAGAAACAACAGTAGTGACGAGTGTAACTAATGTAACTACTTTGGAACTACTTTTAGGTTTGATAACAGATGAACTTCCCTGCGGTGGGCTGGCGCCCTGCCCGGGGTGTGTTTCCTGCCTTGCGCCCTGTGTTGGCTGGGATTGGCTCCTGCAGACCGCCGTGACCCTGTAGTCAGGATATTGGATGGTTGATTGGTTGACAGAGGAACTTTTGAGTTTTGGTTAACAAACTCTGCACGACTTTTGACAGCATTTCTTCTCCCAATCTTTGTTCATGAAAAAGCTGTTTCAATTCTTTTGCATTAGCGATGCAACTGATTAAGTTTTTATTCATTGATTTTACAAGTGTATAAATTCACTGAGAGAAAGCTTAAATGCACTTTCTAAGAAAATGGAAAACATTGCATGTTTTGCAGAGATTCTGTCCCAGAAACAGCAATACAAATCAGCTAAGATATAATTAAAAAACGAAAGCACCAATTAATCAAGGCTGTCAGCATGGTACAGGTGCATTGACTCAGGCAGTCTCAATTTATGCAGCGATTTACAGCAAGTAGCAAAGAAAAAGCTAATCTGTAATTGCTAGGAATTCAAATTTCCTCATTATGGTCATTTTTTTTTTTTTGGCTGGTTATAACCGTAAACATTGCAATCTGAATCAAATGAAAGAAATTAAGGAAAAATGATAAATCCTTAAGTCATTTTCATAATAATGCTAGGAATTAACTATTCTACTTAACAGTTCATGATGGGGAAGAACATTTCTTTCATAATTATCTCTTTTTTTTGCTGGAAACAATGGATGATGACTCACAGAAAAGAAGAATAGTAATTTATAAAGTAACTGATTAAAATTTGCAACTAATTATGTGGGTGTAACAAGGAACACTAACACCTGCATCAGAGAATTAGAATGTGTGGTATGAAAAGAAAAAGGATATTAAACATACATTTTTGAAGCTGCGCCAGTCATGTGACCTGTGTTTAATTATGCGACAAGTGTGTAAAGGTTTTGATTGCAGGTATTAACACCAAAGAATGTGCCTAAATAATCATTTGAACAAAGAGGAAACAAAATGTGTACAGACTTGTTCAGTAATAGATTATCAACGGTGGAGTAAGATCTTCTAACAGAGGTTCACAAAATCGAGAGTAACTGATTGAAATATGCAAAAGTATGCTCATAAAATAATACAACACAAAATTATACTCAACAAGCCATGCTATAGAGAGAGCTTCCACTTCATCAAGTTCATGCATCTGCCAGGTTCAAAATGAATCGGAGCCCATATGGGTTTTTATTGTTTTGGGCATTTGATATTTATCATCTTTGTCATCGTGCATTCAGAGTTCATAGTTTTGTTTTGGCTATTATTAAAAATAATACCAGCACAGTAGCTACAGCACCTTCATAAAGTGTTCAGATGTCTCCACATTTTATGTATTTTGCTATGTTGCAGTCTTGTGTTAAAATCATTTAAATTCATTTCTTCCAACATCAAAAAATAGGATTTTGGGATATTTTTGCCTGTGGTGGGTTGGCACCCTACCCAGGATTGGTCCCTGCCTTGTGCCCTGTGTTGGCTGGGTTTGGCTCCAGCAAACCCCTGTGACCCTGCCAACTGCGCAGAGACACGTTGAAGCGACGTCTTTTCTACGTCATTTTTGCACGTACCATTTTGGTCCTCTGAAGGTGCAGATAGTGACGCCAGATGACGTCTTTTTTCGACGTCTTCCGAACGTCAAGTATTGACGTCCCCAGGACCTCCAGATAAGGGCTAATTCTAGTCGAAATGAGGTAATTGTAAGGTCCAAATGTGGACTTTTGGATTAGAATTAGCATAGCATGTTATGCTAATTCTAATAAAAATGTTATCTCGACATAAAATCTAAACATATTTAAACTCATTTAAGACATTGTTTTTACAGGTCTACTGTTTCTATTCTCTGTACACTGTAGTTCCATTTCAGAAGGTGGCATACTGTAGTTCCAGAAGGTGGAGGACCTGTTTACTGTACCAGTTTATTTTCCTGTAGCTTCGTTTGACTCAGCAGCCGATTTGAACTGGAAATGCTTTACACTTTTGTATGCATTTTGCATGCATTTCCAGTCATCATATTCTTATTCAAATAAGAAAAAAAATCACAATTCACTCAGCACACATTTCTTTCCATTTTTATTAATTCCATCCACCATATTGAATACAAAAAATTAAAAAGTTAATCAGTCATGATCGATGAGAGTTGAGAGATGAGTGTGTCCACTCGACCTCCACATCTTTGTGGTGCATGCTTTAAATGCTCTGAAGCATTTGTTCGGATTCAGCAGGATAGAAAATGGATGGATGGATGGATATTTTTGCATATTTATTAAACATAAAACACCAAATTACAACCTTTACTCATAATTTAGTTCAGTCCCCTTATGGCAGCGATTACTGTGACCCGACATTTGCGCGATAGACATACAAGCGGCGACAAAATATCGCCGATTAAATCGCGCCGACAAAATCGTGAAAGTTTCATTAAATATGAATTACTAGTTTAAAGCATATATAATAATGTTTATTTTAGAAGTCAATGTTATGAGACCTGGCATGCCATCAGCACAGCACGCAGATAGTCCTTAAGATCACGCCCTGCATATGTAGGAAGAATTGCAGCAAGACGTCTTGATAGTTGAGCGTATTTAGACTTGCTGCCTGGCTGCTGGTAATTCCTCTTTGTATAAGACGCATTATGCCAACCCTCGACTGAGTTATTTGTTCGCGGCATGCGATCAGCAGTTATAACAGTTATAACCTAGCACATAATGTGTACATAATGCGCACGTACGCGTCCCACTCTCTTGGCCTCTCTCGCGATTTTGTCGGCACGCATTTGTCGAAAACCAGTTAGCGGGTTTGTCGGCGCTCATTTGTCCGTCGCGGTTTTGTCGGGGCGCACACAGTACAGGCCAAAAGTTTGGACACACCTCCTCATTCAATGTGTTTTCTTTATTTTCATGACCATTTACATTGGTAGATTCTCACTGAAGGCATCAAAACTATGAATGAACACATGTGGAGTTATGTACTTAACAAAAAAAGGTGAAATAACTGAAGACATGTTTTATATTCTAGTTTCTTCAAAATAGCCACCCTTTGCTCTGATTACTGCTTTGCACACTCTTGGCATTCTCTCGATGAGCTTCAACAGGTAGTCACCTGAAATGGTTTTCACTTCACAGGTGTGCCTTATCAGGGTTATTTAGTGGAATTTCTTGCGTTATCAATGGGGTTGAGACCAGCAGTTGTGTTGTGCAGAAGTCAGGTTAGTTGGACAATCATTTATTTTTCAACAGGACAATGACCCCAAACACACCTCCAGGCTGAGTAAGGGCTATTTGACCAAGAAGGAGAGTGATGGAGTGCTGGAAATGGTCATGAAAATAAAGAAAAAAACACATTGAATGAGGAGGTGTGTCCAAACTTTTGGCCTGTACTGTATGGCTATCGCGCTTTTGTCGGTGAACCGCGATTACAGCCTGGAATCTTCTTGGGTCTCATGAGTCAAGATTCAGACATCTGGATTTGGGGATTTTCTGCCAATGTTGTCTGCAGATCTTCTCAGGCTCTGTCAGGTTGTTTTCAAGTCTGCCCAGAGATGTTCGATTGGGTTCAAGTCCAGGCTTTGATTGGGCCACTTAGAAATATTTGCAGAGAGGACGGTAACACACTTGTGTGTCGTCTTTGCTTTGCGTTAAGGGTTGTTGTCCTGTTGGAAGGTGAACCTTTGGCCCAGTCTGAGGTCCACAGCACTCTGGAGCAGACTTTCATTAAGGGTATCGCTATACTTTGCTTTGCTTTTCCTTAATCCTAACTAGTCTCCCAGTTCCTGGCACTGAAAAACAATGCCACAGTGTGATGCTGCCACAACCATGCTTCATGGTATTGAGCAGGAGCTCTTGATTTTCTCCAGACGTGTGGCTGAGAATTGAAGCCAGACAGTTCAGTCTTGGTTTCATCAGACAAGATAGTCTTATTTCTCATAGTCTGAAAGTCCTTTAGATGTCTTTTCCCAAAGAACAGGCAGGTTTTCACATATCAGCTGGCCGGTCTTCCATAAGTCAAAATCAAAAGTCAAATTCAAAGCGAACTTTATTGTCATCACAACCATATACAAGTATACAGACAGATGAAATTGGGTTCACAGTGTAACAACATGAAGTGCAAATAAAAAAAATTAAAACCACTCCACACAGGGAGGACCCGGAAAGCAAACCCAGGTCTCCTAACAGCGAGGCAGCAGCGCTACCACTGCACCACCGTTCTGCCAAATCCAGCATAACAAAATGGAAATAATATGACACCGCTACAAACCTCACAGACTTCACAAGCAGGGCATTAATCAGTGATGCAACAAAGAAACCAAATATAACACCGAAGGAGCTGCAAAGATCCACTCTGGAGATGGGAGTATCTGTCCACTTTAAGCCGTACACTCCACAGAGTGGGGCTTTATGGAAGAGTGGCCACTGAAAAGCCATTGCTTAAAGAAAAAGAATAAGAAAACACATTTGGAATATGCCCAACAGCATTTATTGGACTTCCCAAACTTATATAACAAGGTTCTTTGGTCAGATGAGACTAAAATTGAACTTTTTGGCCATCATAAAAAAGACTGTTCATGGCACAAACCCAACATATTCATCATATTCTATCTCTGTTTGTTAATCATTTGGTCAAAGGTAGTCTTGACTGTCAACATTTGCCTAGTTTGCAGAATTTTTTTTTTATCTATTGTCATCACAACCATATACAAGTATACAGACAGACGAAGTTGCAAAGCTCAGGCTCCACCGTGTAACAACATGAAGTGCAAATAAAAAAAAATGTAAATTACATTAAAATTAGAATTAAAATTCCATCCATCCATTTTCCAACCCGTTGAATCCGAACACAGGGTCACGGGGTTCTGCTGGAGCCAATCCCAGCCAACACAGGGCGCAAGGCAGGAACCAATCCCGGGCAGGGCGCCAACCCACCGCAGAGAATTAAAATTAAAACTTAAACAAGACAAGACATCGTGCAAAGACAAGAGAAAGACGCAGCAGCAATATGACGTGTAGTAAGTAATACGAACATTAATGCAATGTATGGTATTATGCAATCTAGGTACAGTACATAAATATAGTAAAGCAGCGTTTTTCAGCCTTTAAGTATTTGCAACGCGATTTTTCATAACAGTTTTAATCGCGCCCCACGTAACATTTTTTTGAAATGTAGATGCATATTTTATTATACCTACTTAACTTTTATCTAGGGCGGCATGGTGGTGCAGTGTTAGCGCTGCTGCCTCGCAGTTAAGAGACCTGGGTTCGCTTCCCGGGTCCTCCCTGCGTGGAGTTTGCATGTTCCCCCCGTGTCTGCGTGGGTTTCCTCCGGGCGCTCCGGTTTCCTCCCACAGACATGCAGGTTAGGTGGATTGGTGATTCTAAATTGGCCCTAGTGTGTGTTTGTGTGTGTCCTGTGGTGGGTTGGCACCCTGCCCAGGATTGGTTCCTGCCTTGTGCCCTGGGATTGGCTCCAGCAGACCCCCGTGACCCTGTATTCGGATTCAGCGGGTTAGAAAATGGATGGATGGATGGAACTTTTATCAACATTTATCTTACTCTATATTTATTGTTCTAGTATCAGAATGTAGTTGAAGTTAATTTGTTTTGGTTTCAACAGATGTTTTTTTCATATTTTTGATTCTTGTTTTCTTTTTTTCACATCTTCGCGCCCCCATTTTTGTTACTTCGCTCCCCCATAGGGGGGCCCGCCCCACAGGTTGAGAACCACTGTAGTAAAGTCTAGATAAATGGAGTGTTGAAATGATGGTTACCTTTCTGGAAGTTTCTCCCATCTCCAGACAGATTTTGTAGAACACACGCAGTGTGACTACCAGGGTATTGGTCACCTCTAATACCAGGGCACTTATGCCCTGATTGCTCAGTTTAGTCGGGCAACCAACTCTAGGAAGAGTCATGGTTGTTCCAAATGTCTTCCATTTAGGAACTAAAGAGGCTACCATATTCTTGGAAACCTTCAATGCTGTAAGAAAAGTTTTGTAGTCTTCCACAGATCTGTGCCACGACACAATCCTCTCTCTTTCATCATGGCTTGTTTTTTTTGCTCTGATACACACTATCAACTGTGGGACCTCCTATGGACAGGTCTGTGCCATTATTAATCATGTACAATAAACGATGGTCAATAGAATGGGATACACCTGAGCCACATTTTAGGTGTCATAGCAAAGGGTCTCAATACTTGTGTCAATTTAAAATTCCAGTTTTTTGTTTTTAATAAATAAATCCTGCTTTCTACTTTGTTATCCTAGAGTATCACAGAGTTGTTGATGATGAAAAGATTCATTTAAATGATCTTAGCATATGACTGCAACATAAGAAAAGATGGAGAAGGGGTCTAAAGACTTTCTGAAGGTATTGTATGTTCAATAATGCTGACAACAGAGAAGAACATTCGCTCATTTAGGTCCAGCAGTCCGATAGAACATACAAGTGACCACCCACACTCAGAACTTTTGAAAATAATTTTATTCACAGAATATTTTCTTTATATTTAAGATTTGTTCAGTGCTCATAATATGTGGTTAGAGGAATTAGTTAAATAACAATGCATTTGTATCAAATGTAATTTGAGTTGTCTTTAAGGCTGCCTACATCAGCAATCGAAAACAAGCTACAGTAAATGAGTTATGTTGGATGCTGCAATGTTCAGTTCATTAAAACCATACCATATTAACATCAGCGATGTGAATGAGACTATTATTCTGGATGTATTGTTCAATTATTGATTTCCTTCCTTCCTTTATCACAGCACAATGCCAGTATTGCATCTTTCTTTCCTGTAGTATGCTGATTTTGTCGGCGCGCATTTGTCGAAAACCAGTTAGCGGGTTTGTCGGCGCTCATTTGTCCGTCGCGGTTTTGTCGGGGCGCACACAGTACAGGCCAAAAGTTTGGACACACCTCCTCATTCAATGTGTTTTCTTTATTTTCATGACCATTTACATTGATAGATTCTCACTGAAGGCATCAAAACTATGAATGAACACATGTGGAGTTATGTACTTAACAAAAAAAGGTGAAATAACTGAAAACATGTTTTATATTCTAGTTTCTTAAAAATAGCCACCCTTTGCTCTGATTACTGCTTTGCACACTCTTGGCATTCTCTCGATGAGCTTCAACAGGTAGTAGTCACCTGAAATGGTTTTCACTTCACAGGTGTGCCTTATCAGGGTTATTTAGTGGAATTTCTTGCGTTATCAATGGAGTTGGGACCAGCAGTTGTGTTGTGCAGAAGTCAGGTTAGTTGGACGATCATTTATTTTTCAACAGGACAATGACCCCAAACACACCTCCAGGCTGAGTAAGGGCTATTTGACCAAGAAGGAGAGTGATGGAGTGCTGGAAATGGTCATGAAAATAAAGAAAAAAACACATTGAATGAGGAGGTGTGTCCAAACTTTTGGCCTGTACTGTATGGCTATCGCGCTTTTGTCGGTGAACCGCGATTACAGCCTGGAATCTTCTTGGGTCTCATGAGTCAAGATTCAGACATCTGGATTTGGGGATTTTCTGCCAATGTTGTCTGCAGATCTTCTCAGGCTCTGTCAGGTTGTTTTCAAGTCTGCCCAGAGATGTTCGATTGGGTTCAAGTCCAGGCTTTGATTGGGCCACTTAGAAATATTTGCAGAGAGGACGGTAACACACTTGTGTGTCGTCTTTGCTTTGCGTTAAGGGTTGTTGTCCTGTTGGAAGGTGAACCTTTGGCCCAGTCTGAGGTCCACAGCACTCTGGAGCAGACTTTCATTAAGGGTATCGCTATACTTTGCTTTGCTTTTCCTTAATCCTAACTAGTCTCCCAGTTCCTGGCACTGAAAAACAATGCCACAGTGTGATGCTGCCACAACCATGCTTCATGGTATTGAGCAGGAGCTCTTGATTTTCTCCAGACGTGTGGCTGAGAATTGAAGCCAGACAGTTCAGTCTTGGTTTCATCAGACAAGATACTCTTATTTCTCATAGTCTGAAAGTCCTTTAGATGTCTTTTCCCAAAGAACAGGCAAGTTTTCACATATCAGCTGGCCGGTCTTCCATAAGTCAAAATCAAAAGTCAAATTCAAAGCGAACTTTATTGTCATCACAACCATATACAAGTATACAGACAGATGAAATTGGGGTCCACAGTGTAACAACATGAAGTGCAAATAAAAAAAATTAAAACCACTCCACACAGGGAGGACCCGGAAAGCAAACCCAGGTCTCCTAACAGCGAGGCAGCAGCGCTACCACTGCACCACCGTTCTGCCAAATCCAGCATAACAAAATGGAAATAATATGACACCGCTACAAACCTCACAGACTTCACAAGCAGGGCATTAATCAGTGATGCAACAAAGAAACCAAATATAACACCGAAGGAGCTGCAAAGATCCACTCTGGAGATGGGAGTATCTGTCCACTTTAAGCCGTACACTCCACAGAGTGGGGCTTTATGGAAGAGTGGCCACTGAAAAGCCATTGCTTAAAGAAAAAGAATAAGAAAACACATTTGGAATATGCCCAACAGCATTTATTGGACTTCCCAAACTTATATAACAAGGTTCTTTGGTCAGATGAGACTAAAATTGAACTTTTTGGCCATCATAAAAAAGACTGTTCATGGCACAAACCCAACATATTCATCATATTCTATCTCTGTTTGTTAATCATTTGGTCAAAGGTAGTCTTGACTGTCAACATTTGCCTAGTTTGCAGAATTTTTTTTTTATTTATTGTCATCACAACCATATACAAGTATACAGACAGACGAAGTTGCAAAGCTCAGGCTCCACCGTGTAACAACATGAAGTGCAAATAAAAAAAAAATGTAAATTACATTAAAATTAGAATTAAAATTCCATCCATCCATCCATTTTCCAACCCGTTGAATCCGAACACAGGGTCACGGGGTTCTGCTGGAGCCAATCCCAGCCAACACAGGGCGCAAGGCAGGAACCAATCCCGGGCAGGGCGCCAACCCACCACAGAGAATTCAAATTAAAACTTAAAATTAAGATTTAAAATTAAAACACAAACAAGACAAGACATAGGGCGGCATGGTGGCGCAGTGGTAGCAGTTAGAAGACCCGGGTTCGCTTCCCGGGTCCTCCCTGCGTGGAGTTTGCATGTTCTCCCCGTGTCTGCGTGGGTTTCCTCCGGGTGCTCTGGTTTCCTCCCACAATCCAAAGACATGCAGGTTAGGTGGATTGGCGATTCTAAATTGGCCATAGTGTGTGCTTGGTGTGTGGGTGTGTTTGTGTGTGTCCTGCGGTGGGTTGGCACCCTGTCCAGGATTGGTTCCTGCCTTGTGCCCTGTGTTGGCTGGGATTGGCTCCAGCAGACCCCCGTGACCCTGTAAAATGGATTCAGCGGGTTAGAAAATGGATGGATGGACAAGACAAGACATTGTGCAAAGACAAGAGAAAGACGCAGCAGCAATACGACGTGTAGTAAGTAATACGAACATTGATGCAATGTATGGTATTATGCAATCTAGGTACAGTACATAAATATAGTAAAGCAGCGTTTTTCAGCCTTTAAGTGTTTGCGACGCGATTTTTCATAACAGTTTTAATCATACTAACGTAACATTTTTGAAATGTAGATGCATATTTTATTATACCTACTTAACTTTTATCGACATTTATCTAACTCTATATTTATTGTTCTAGTATCAGAATGTAGTTGAAGTTAATTTGTTTTGGTTTCAACAGATGTTTTTTTCATATTTTTGATTCTTGTTTTCTTTTTTTCACATCTTCGCACCCCCATTTTTGTTACTTCGCTCCCCCATAGGGGGGCCCGCCCCACAGGTTGAGAACCACTGTAGTAAAGTCTAGATAAATGGAGTGTTGAAATGATGGTTACCTTTCTGGAAGTTTCTCCCATCTCCAGACAGATTTTGTAGAACACACGCAGTGTGACTACCAGGGTATTGGTCACCTCTAATACCAGGGCACTTATGCCCTGATTGCTCAGTTTAGTCGGGCAACCAACTCTAGGAAGAGTCATGGTTGTTCCAAATGTCTTCCATTTAGGAACTAAAGAGGCTACCATATTCTTGGAAACCTTCAATGCTGTAAGAAAAGTTTTGTAGTCTTCCACAGATCTGTGCCACGACACAATCCTCTCTCTTTCGTCATGGCTTGTTTTTTTTTGCTCTGATACACACTATCAACTGTGGGACCTCCTATGGACAGGTCTGTGCCATTATTAATCATGTACAATAAACGATGGTCAATAGAATGGGATACACCTGAGCCACATTTTAGGTGTCATAGCAAAGGGTCTCAATACTTGTGTCAATTTAAAATTCCAGTTTTTTGTTTTTAATAAATAAATCCTGCTTTCTACTTTGTTATCCTAGAGTATCACAGAGTTGTTGATGATGAAAAGATTCATTTAAATGATCTTAGCATATGACTGCAACATAAGAAAAGATGGAGAAGGGGTCTAAAGACTTTCTGAAGGTATTGTATGTTCAATAATGCTGACAACAGAGAAGAACATTCGCTCATTTAGGTCCAGCAGTCCGATAGAACATACAAGTGACCACCCACACTCAGAACTTTTGAAAATAATTTTATTCACAGAATATTTTCTTTATATTTAAGATTTGTTCAGTGCTCATAATATGTGGTTAGAGGAATTAGTTAAATAACAATGCATTTGTATCAAATGTAATTTGAGTTGTCTTTAAGGCTGCCTACATCAGCAATCGAAAACAAGCTACAGTAAATGAGTTATGTTGGATGCTGCAATGTTCAGTTCATTAAAACCATACCATATTAACATCAGCGATGTGAATGAGACTATTATTCTGGATGTATTGTTCAATTATTGATTTCCTTCCTTCCTTTATCACAGCACAATGCCAGTATTGCATCTTTCTTTCCTGTAGTATGCTGGTTTTCTAGAAATTGTCACTGTTCCACAAAGTACTGTCCTTTGAAAATGGATTCATTAATATTTCTACTCAGATATTCCCTGCTCAGTGTTACGCAGCACACAACAAGTTCTAATAATAATAGCACTCATTTTTAAGATAGTATCACTCATTTTCACTAATTCAGTTCCTATGGTAGTGATGATGAGCTAAAGCAGCTTAATTTCCTGAAACATTTACAAGGGTTTTGTGCCTTGAGGGTTGTGATTATTTTCAGGTCTTTATTACTGTTCGCATATTGTTTCTGCCCTCCTGTAATGAAGTCTGTTCCATGAATGCCTTTCAAATTTTACACATACAATGCCTTGCCAAAGTATTCACCCCCCCTTGGTGTTTGTCCTGTTTTGTTGCAATACAATCTGGAATTAAAATGGATATCCATTTAGATTTTATGTAATGGACCTAACAATATGGTCCAAATTGTTGAACTGAAATGAAAATGAAATACTTTGTAAATATATAAAAACAATAAGTGAAAGTGGAAAGTTGTGAGCACATATGTATTTATCACCCTTAGCTATGAAACCCCAAAATAAGATCTGGTCCAACCAATTAACAGAAGGCACATAATTAGTTGATTATGTTGTGTGCAACCAAAGTGTCACATGATCCGTCACATGGTGTCTGTATAACTAGACCTGTTCTGAAAGGTCCCGGACTCTGCAACACCACTAAGCAAGCAACAAGAAGACCAAGGAGCACCTCATACTGGTCAGAGACAACGTTGTGGAGAAGTAGCAATCAGGGTTGTGTTATGAACCAAAAATAAATCCCAAACTTTGAATATCCCACAGAGCACCATAAAATCCAGTATAACAAAATGGAAAGAATATGACCCTTTGGCCTGGTCCAGCAGGTAATGTTCCTCATTCGGGACTCCATTCATTCGACACAAAGTCAAACCAGCGGTACCCAGGGATGCGCCAGAGAGACACAGTACCAAAGAAGTCCATTCTTGGTCTCAGGCCACTGGATAGCGTCCACCATATAGCAAGACAGGACTCTAAAGACTTGGACATTTGTCCATTTGCATAGATATTGGGAGCACCACACACCCCTTTTCAGCGACCTCATGACCCCCCCATGCTCTCCCAATCCGTAACGTACATAGTTTAATGCATTTCATAATGAAAGTGATATCAAGTATAAATCTAAGGATTCTAAATGTGCAGAGAGCTTGAATTTCATACATGTAATGTGTTCCTGACCCACCCATGCTTTCCCAATCTATCTACTGACTTCATAGGAGGAGTCACCTGAGACATGAATGGCACTGCCAAGGTAAGTAAGCCTCACAACTCAGATTCAATTTTTGGCCAAAATAATAAGTCCAACATAGTTGGCAGATGCTTCCCTAACTATCAGGGACACTTAAAGATCATTGCATCATTATATTACACTCAAAACTAGCTCAGTCTGTCCTTCCCCATTGACTTCAATATATTTTGCAGAGTTTGGGGAAGTTCCTGAGAATTTCTTTGCTTTCGTCAAACTTGCAGCAAAGTGAACTCAATGGGGTTCAGCCATCATTAGTCAAAAGTATAAATATTACACTAGTAGGCAGGTGATGAGCACTGCCTGGTCTTTGTCAGACATAATGCTTGGAATTTTGCCCAAAAATTCTTATCTGGCCAAGAATCTTTTTTCTCATGCTCTCATATACTTTATATGAGAGTATATGCCAGCATATACTTTTTTTTACTCAAGAGTGGCTTCCGTCTAACCACTTTACAATAAATGACTGATTAATGGATTGCTGCTGAGATGGTTATCCCTTCTGAGAGGCTCTCCCATCTCAGCAAAGGACTTCTGAAGCTCGGTT
The DNA here is from genome assembly GCF_016835505.1 of Polypterus senegalus. Lineage (NCBI taxonomy): Eukaryota > Metazoa > Chordata > Cladistia > Polypteriformes > Polypteridae > Polypterus > Polypterus senegalus. The sequence goes on from NC_053168.1 coordinate 15,629,174, forward strand.
AGAGTGACCAAACGTGTTCTTGGTCGCCTACCTGAGGTCCTCTGGTGGTTCTATTTCACAATTATTGAGACCAGTGTGCTCCTGGGAACACTCAAAATTTTACAAATGGTTTTATCCTCTTGTCCTAATCCTTGACTCACCATAATTTGATTGTGTAGGTCTACAAAAAATGCCTTGAACTACATGACTCGTTTTTCTGTCCTGACATGCAATGTGAATTGTGGGACCTTCTATACACAGGTACACGTGTGACTTTCTAAACAATGTCCATTCAGTTTAATTTCCAACAGGTGGAGTCTGGAATTCTAGAAACATCTGAAGGAGAACTAAAGCAAAAAGAATGCACCTGAGCACAATATGGAGTGCCACAGCAAATGGTCTAAATACTTATAGAAATGAACGGTTTCAGTTTTTAATAAATTTACAAACCTTTCTGAAATCATGTTTTCATATTGTCATGATGGGTTATTGAGTGTAGACTGAAAAATGGCAAATTTTTCAGATGTAAAATTAAGTCTACAACACAATAAAGTGTTCAGGAAGTGAAGTGGTCTGAATGCTTTCTGAATCCACTGTATCTTACAATATGCTCTGCAGGTTTCCATATACACGCGTATACAGTGAGGTGCATTAATATATTTAACTTGATAACATTGTACGGTACAAGTCAGTGGGCTGTGTTTAGCTATACTGTATTTTTTCTTTTTACTGTTTAGTGGCCTTCTAAAATAAGTACTGAAATTGATTTAAAACAAATAAATCAGTTTTTATGGGTGAAATGCCTCTGAGGGTTTAATTAAGTTGAGGTCATGCTGCAGTATGTCTAATAGATTACTTAATAGATTACTCTCTAAAGTATATGTCTCTGAAAATAGTTAGGTAATAATAAACAAGAGAGGCCAATATTGGATAGTAAACAGAAAAGTAGAATGAACTTTTAGTGTCAATGTCAAATATATTGGGAATGTAAATTTTAATCGTACAGTGCAGTGAAAATGTATTGCACCCATTCCTAATTTCTTCTTTAACTGCAAAACTTTGACACTAAATGTTTTCTAGTCTTCAACCCAAAATCTATTATTACATAAAAGGCACCTGAGTGAACAGATAACACACATATAACAGTAGGTGTATACCTAAGTACACATCTAGGCAAAAGTTTTGACACCTCTGGCCAAATGAAATCTTTTGAAATAAAAAATGGTAAATACAACTCTGACAGCAAACAAACTAAAACATTTGTGTTTTTATTTGATGAACTAAAAACAAAATGTGCAAAAAATAAAATAAAACAGTAAATGTGAAGTTTACAAAAGGTTTAGGCACCTTTTCAGTTGTAAGGTCTCAATAATCATCATTAGTCTGGTCTGGCTTAGCTTAGCTTGTAAGATGATAGACTGGTCAAGAATCATCATTAGGAAATGTTAGATGATGACCACACCAGATCCTAACATATTTTACATAATAAAGGTGTTTTTTGACGACTCTGGAAATCTTTGGGTCTCCTTTTACATGTCTTATATATAAGCGTCTACGCGTGGAAGTGTGTGTGTCTGTCTGTCTGACCCAGAAGTGCAAGGCTACAGGATGAAGCACAAAAAAGCGACTCTGTCGCCAATGTGAAACCGCTGAGAAAAGACAGAAACTCACTTAGCCGCTAATACACAAATAAGGCGAGCACATCGGCAAAACGAAACCTCCGAGGAGACAGAAACTCGCTTAGCCACTGATAAACAATGGAGGCTAGCACGTCAGATAAATAAAACTGCAGAGAAAAAAGAACCTCACTTAGCCACTAATGCAAACCGATGCGATTGATTGACTGAAATGCCAGAATCCATGGATTCTAGCAGCCTGGACTTTTTACAGCACGGGCTTACACAGCTAGTATATATATATATATATACTAGTAACGGCGTACTGCACGATAACATGCAGTGAATACACTCGATTTGAGTATTCCTAGTTTTCATACTCTTTCCCTGTATATTTAACATTCGTTTGCTCAGAGGCTGATGCTCTTGCTGCTTCCTGAGCATCTCTTCTCTTCTCCAGCCTATCTCCCCACTTCTATTCTTTCGTCTGCATCTTTTTGCGTTGAAACTGATTAAGTCAGTTTTTGTGTTGCAATTACTTAGTACGTTTTTCTTAATTTTTCACTTAAGTGTTCAATCTGCCTCAAGAATGATTTAAGATATGAAGAGGTACGGGAAGTGACGGTGAAGGTGGTAGGGTTGAGAACGGTGTCCGTACACATGTGCCGCACGGCCACCCTGCTGTGCTCTGCCGAGAGTTGATTCTACAATAAAATAAAAATAAAAAGAGTAATAAAAATCATCACCCCGAAAGCAGACAGTAGAGGTCATGTAGTATACGTGTACCAAATTTCGGGTCAATGGGTCAAACAGTTTGCGAACTACAGGTGATTTAAAATCCTGGACAGACAAACGAATAGCCACAGTAGCGTATTATATAAATGGATATAAATTTACAGTCAAGAGTCCGTTAACAATTTCCCGTTTGATGATGATGTGCTTCCATAGCGACACAATACAGTACATACTTGATTTTACAGTATAATTTCTGGTATTTTATAATGTCGGTCGTATAAGTCAAATGCGGAAAATTACACTATTGGTCCAAAAGATTATGATATGCTAACGCCCACCTGAGAGAGTAACCACGGGGCACACTGCCTTTTTTTTATGTGGGTGCGGCAATTTGCTGTATCAGCATGTGCTCCTAACCTCTCTCTTTCTGTTATGCCCACGTGATCACACGGTAATACCCGAACTATTCTGAAGTGACGTTTGCACTGATTTGTGTTTTTTGTATCTCACACCCTCATACACCTTTATCATAAGAGCATCTCATATATACTATGGAGCGTTCGATCAGAAGAAAATATAAAGCTGGTTATAAATTAAAAGTCATTGAAGTAGCGAAAGAAATTGGTAACTGCGTTGCTGCAACAAAATTCGATGTGTCTGAGAAACTGGTGCGAGATTGGAGGAGGCAAGAAGATGAGAAAAAAAAAATGAAGTGTCATATTTTTGAACGGGCGTATAAGCCGGGGTCTGATTTTATGATCGATTTTTCATGTTTCAAGACTTGACTTATACATGAGTATATACGGTAAATGAAATTGAATAGCATCGATTCACTTTAGTAAGCAGTCGTATTACAGGATTAATGTTGGTATTAATATGACAGTATTTCAGCAGTTATTATTAATTTATTTGATTTATATATTATGCTAATGTTAGGTTAGCTTATTTGAGGTTAGGTTAGCTTCGGGCTTAGGTTACATCAGGTCAGGTGTACACTTGACACATCATCAGAGAAAATGGCACAAAGGCACGTCCCTGCATGCTGCTAGCTCAAGGCTGGGTTTTCACCATGTGCTGCACACGGAATTTAGCAATGCAGAAGTGGCGCCTTGTATCCAAAGTCAGCGTAGCCCTGTGCCCTTAATATACTTCAACACACCTAATGATGAAATCGACTGTTGACACATTGGTTGGAACCAGGGCCACAGGAAAAGTGCTGTGAGGAAAGAGTAAAAGAGGAGACACGATTGAAGTGGTCAAAATTATGAAGGGAATTAGTCCAGTGGATATTTTAAAATGAGTTCATCAAGGACACGGAGACACAGTTGGAAACTTGTTAAGGGTAAATTTCTCACAAACAGTAGGAGGTTTTCCTTCACACAGAGAACCACAGAATATGTGACCAAGTAGTGTGGTAGACTTCATGACCTTTGGGACTTGCAAAACTTGAGTTGAATTTATTTTGGAGGAATTAAGTGGATACGACTGGTGAGCTTTGATGGGCTGAATGGTCTGTTCTCATCTAAAGTTTTCCTAATGTGTGTGAGGTTCAAGGTTGCTTTGTTTAGTCATGTTCACAGAAGAAAACATGAAATTTGCTTTCTCAGTTGCATCTAATAACAAGACAAAAAGAAATGAAACAAAACAAATAGAGACAAGACAGGTTAAGGTAAGGCAGTATCAATAGTACATATTCACACAAAAAAGGGTTACAGGATACATATCAAACCTTAATCGTTTTCTCCGATATTCCTTATTAAATTGTCATATGGCACTAGGAAGAAAGCAATTTCTGGAGCGATTTTTGTGGGTTTTCAAAGCGACTATCCCTCCTGATTTACTGGAGTGGAGTTCTACATTCAATGAATGCCAGTCCTCTGACACACACTTGCCAGATCATCCCCATCAGTCCCAATAACTTTAGCCGCATGCTTATTAATCTGCTGGAGTTTTCTTAAATTTTGGTTTGTTAGACCACTAAACCAGGCAGTGAAACTGAAAGTGATAGATAGATAGATAGATAGATAGATAGATAGATAGATAGATAGATAGATAGATAGATAGATAGATAGATAGATAGATAGATAGATAGATAGATAGATACTTTATTAATCCCAAGGAGAAATTCACAATAGCATGACTGTGATAAAAGGACAACATGAGGTCCTTGTCTGCTTTACACAGTCTCAGCTCACGGAGGAGAAATAAACACTGATTGCATTTAGGGTTTGTTTTTTTTTCTATTTGCATTCCAGTTAAGATTGCTATCTAGGTTAGTTTCATATGTATTTATATTCATTCACTATTTCTACCTCCTCCCCTAAAACAACAATGGGTGAACATACAGATTTCTGTCTCTTGAAATCAAATATCATTTTTTTGGTCTTTTTTATGTTATATGGGTTGGAGACGGTGGCACTAACTAGAAAGCAGGAGATGGAATTGGCGGTGGCAGAGTTAAAGAGGTTAAGATTTGCATTGGGTGTGACGAGGATGGACAGGATTAAAAATGAGGACATTAGAGGGTCAGCTCAGGCTGGAGAATTGGGAGACAAAGTCAGAGAGGCGAGATTGTGTGGGTTTGGACATGTGCATAGGAGAGATGCATGCTGGGTATATTGAGAGAAGGATGCTAAGGATAGAGCTGCCGGGCAAGAGGAAGACCTAAGAGAAGGTTTATGGATGCGGTGAGAGAGGACATGCAGGTGATGGGTGTGACAGAACAAGATGGAGAGGAAAGGAAGATATGGAAGAAGGTGATCCACTGTGGCAACCCCTAACGGAAGCAGCCAAAAGAAGAAGAAGATCTTTTTTACAGTCAAAGTGAGAAAGTTTTTATTACTTCAGTGGAGAGGTATAGAAACACAAATATAACAAAAACAATGTGCTATACTTTATATATGTGTGAATGGATAGATAGTTAAAATATTATAGCATACACTGTATATGTTTGTCTGGTTATGTGGTTAAAGTCATAGTAATATTTTACATATATCTACATATACTGTATGTGTATTTTGGTCATATGCACGGACTGTATGTATCTTTTCAAATGCTCAAAAACGTAAAACACTTTATTTGGGAATATTTTTATTAATTAGTGTCAATTTAGACTGGATACTGATTTAATCTGTGACATGAAATTTTAGCCAAATTGCTCTTTTCTTTGAGTGTTTCAACCAGATGACATTTTTGTGCCACTCAGCCTAAAGAACTTACTGCAACATTGTGCTTTCCAGACCTCTAAGCTTCTCAAAGTGATTAAATTCTTTGGTGCCCAATTAGCTATTCCAGCTCAGATAAGTTCTTCAGTTTTATTAGTGTACTTGAAGATTAATCCACATTCACCCGAAATCGCATCACAATGAACTTTGAACATTTAAAATCCAAAAACAAATGCTGAGTAGATCACTTCACTACTAGTTAAACAGTTATTCACCTAAGCAGTGTACTGGTAATCTATGCCAACATTTTTGTTCCCAAAACACAGAACTTTGGAAATAACACAAGAATTCCAATTAAAAACAGAAGCTGGTTGGAACAAAAACCTGCAGCTACGGGGTGGGGGTCCCCAGCACCAAGGTTGGAAAACACTACCTTAGAACATGTGTGAAGAAACCTAAAGATGACAGGTTACAGACCCTTATGGCAAGCCAAATTAACATTTAGAGATATCTCAAAATAAATTTGAGCTATCTTAAAATGTAATTTACTTGTTAAGATATCTGAAACTCGCTTTGAGATATCTTAAAATAATTTCCTGTACATTTTAAGATATCTTCAATACATTTTGAGATATCTCAAATGCATTTCAAGATATCTCAAATACATTTTCAAATATCTCAAAATAATTGTGTCTGTATTTCAAGATATCTCAAATGAATTTTCAGATATCTTAAATTGACCTTTCATGCATTTCAAGATATCTCAAAATCATTTCCTGTAAAACTGCGTTATTATTTCAATGGGACTTCTTGTTTATTATAAGATATCTTAAAATGTATTTGAGATATCTTGAAATGAGCAGGAAGTGATGTTGAGATATCCGAAAATGTATTTGAGATATCTGAAAATGGACAGGAAGCTGTTTTGAGATATCTGGAAATGTATTTCAGATATCTTAAATTGTATTGTAGATATCTGAAAATGGTATTGAGATATCTTGAAATAATTGAGTGTCCTTTTAAAGATATCTTAAAATGCATTTTAGATATCTTGAAATACAATTGGAGATATCTTGAAATACATTGTTAGATATCTGAAATGGAGCAGAGGCCCATTTTAAGATATCATGAAATTAATTCGAGATATCTAAAAATATATTTTAGATATCTCAAACAACAGTGAATTTTAAGTTATCTTAAATGTTTTTTGAGATATTTTAATTATTTTTTGAGATATCCTAAACTAACTTCCCAATCATCTTAAGATATCTCAAATTTATTTTGAGATATCTGAAATGCATTTTCAGATATCTCAACATAACTTTCTGCACATTTTCAGATATCTTAAAATAACTTCCTGCGCATTTCAAGATATCTCAAATTCATTTTGAGATATCTCGAAATAGACAGGAAGTCCCATTGAAAGAATAGGAAATGTTACAAGAAGTGATTTCGAGATATCTCAAAATGTATTTCAGATATCTTAAAATGCACAGGAAGTTATTTTAAGATATCTCAAAATGTATTTGCGATATCTCAAAATGCACAGGAACCTATTTCAAGATATCTCGAATTGCATTTAAGATATCTTAAAATGCATTTCAGATATTTCAAAATGTACAGCATATCATTTCAAGATATCTTGAAATCTATTTAAGATATCATGAAATGCTTTTTAGATATCTTAAAATAGATAAATTTTTAGATATCTGTAATTCAATTTGAGATATCTAAAATGCATTTCCAGATATCTTAAAATCCATTTTGAAATATCTCTAAATGTTAATTCGGCTTGCCATAGACCCTTACTATCCAAACTAACGGAGCTCAAGAAAATTTGCCAAAAAGAACGGCCTAGAGTGCCCAAACCCAAGTATGAAAAGCTTGTTGAGATTTTGTCAAAAAGACTTAAAATAATAATGATTTCCAAAGGGGCTTCTACAAAGTACTAAATTAAGGCTCTGAATGCTTGAATGAATGAGAGATTTCAGTTTTTGTTTTTTAATAAATCTGCAAGCCTTTCTGAGAACATTTTCACTTTGTCATTATGGGTCAAATAGTGTAGATCAGGGGTGCCCAATGCGTCGATCGCGATCGACCGGTAGATCGCAACGGTAGTGCAGGTAGATCGCGTTGCATTAAAAAAAATTTTTTTTTTAAACGTTAGTCTATAATATATCCTCCCTATGGCATTTGCCACTTGTTTGACATACAGGGCGGCCAGTCCGAAATCTCTTTTCTTCTAACATACTGGTCATCCCACACGCACAATCAAACGCGCGAGCTACTGCAAAACTCCGGCTGTGATCTAGTTAGGCTTCCAATTTATATCGACTTAAGAAGGGATTTAAAAAAAAAATGTTTGGGGAGGGTATGGGCTGGATGTGGAATTGGAAGAGGATTTTTATTCTCACAATGTCAAAATCGAAGTGTGTTTGTCTGATTTGACAATCTATCATTGCTATTCTAAAGAAGGAAAATGTGGAAAGGCATTTTCAAACTGTTCATAAAAACTACGAAACTGACTTCCTTCCGAAAAGCGATCTGAGAAAGAGAAAGGAGAGGAGAGTCTTATACAAGAGTTCGAGTGATGGCAGTTCAGTCCCAATAATGGCTTCTGCTGTTTTTACGACCCGCTGCAGGGTTTCTTGGTGCAGCTGTTGTACCTGCAGGCCATCATGCAGTTAGCTAAGATGCTCTCTATACTGCATCTATAGAAATTAACCAGCAGCCTCTGGGGGAGGTCAGCTCTGCTTAGCTTCCTGAGAATATCGAGGCGTTGTTGGTCTTTGTCTATTATAGCCAAGTTGTTGTCAGCTCAGGACAGGTCATCTGAAATGGTGACTCCTACAAACCTGAAGCTGGAAACTCTCTCCACAGCATCTGCATTGATTGTTATCGGACTGTGATTGGTCTTTTTAATGGTCCTAAAGGCCAGAATAACTTCTTTGGTCTTTTTGGTATTTAAGACCAGGTTGTTGGTGTTGCGCCATGCTGTCAGATTCTGAACCTCTTCCCTATATGCAGCTTCATTGTAGTCTGTTACAAGCCCAATGACAGTCGTATCATCTGCAAATTTAACAATACTGTTTGATTGGTGGATGGGTTGACAGTCATGGGTGAAGAGTGCATAGAGAAGGGGACTTAGTACTCATCCTTGCGGCACACTAGTGCTCAGGGTAAGGGTGGAGGATGTGTGTTTGCCCATCCTGAGAGACTGGGAGCAATCCAAAAATCCAGTAACCAGTTGCATATGACGGAGCAAATCCTAGTGCATAGAGCTCTTTGATCAGCTGGTTAGGTATGATGGTATTAAACGCAGAGCAGAGCATGTATTCAGTTTTTCTATTCATTTTTTAATTGTTAATTCTGTAATGTGAGAGATACACTCAACAAGATAATCCACAGACAGTTATATCCAGAGTGTACGTCATTTTTCTATGATTCTGGTTCAGTCCCTTTTAAACTGTAGATTGCTGTTCACTCCGTCACAACATCAAATGGCATTGTAAAGGCATTATAATATCTTTATTGAAATATAAGCCTTTCTTGCTACTTTTTGCTTACTACAATGGCTTACGGTCTTCTATAATTTACTCGGTTATGACTTAATACATTAAATCATCAAAGGCACCAGTGAACAATAAGTATAACTTTTGTGTTATATACTTCCCATGAACGATAGCACTATCTTTGTTGCATTTTTTTTATTACTCTCAAGAGTATAATTATCATTGTTATAATTCAATTTTCCATGACAGGAAAATTAGTATCACAAATGACTAATGTTTAAAAAAAAAGGAAAGAGAAGCTTCCAACTGCCTAAGCAATTGAGTCGAGAGGCTTTGCAAACAGCAGATCTTTTATAAGCTTTGTATCCCCGCAGTGCTAGTTTACAATAGCAGGGTATACATGGCAAGAAACACCTGTCTAACACAAACATGGCGGGTGCTGACCAAACATTTTCAGGTGTCAGAAAAGTAATGTACACTTTAATATCTGAGTAAATGCGTAGAATGATTTCTGATGATATTTATTTGATCCCCTGATATTTCATAAAAAGGAAGCGTGCCAATCTGCTTTCAAATGATATAATTCATGCTGTAATTTGTAAAACATACTTAATTGAATTTTAAGGAAACACAGTCACAGTGAATGAGTTTTGTATATTCAAATATTCTTTGAAATTAGAAGCTTTGATAATGCTGGCTGGATAGACATATAGATAAAATGATAAACAGACACCAAGACAAATAGAATTTTAATGAGTGGGAAGCTTTTATCTGCTATCACTTTGTGATTTAATTTTTTCTGTTTATACTGACTATTGATTGCAGTTGAAACCTGCTGTTTTAATGTTGTTATTGATATTCTCTCTGGGTTTTTTTTCTAATTCTGGCATTGATATTACCTTGATCAGATTTAGTTTATTTGAATTGCCTGTGGGTTTGGTTCCCGGGAGTTTTTCGTTGCTTATAGACATGCAAAGATAAAACCCCCCTTTCATCTAAAAATCCTTGAGAGACTCTGCAAGCAAAAGGCCTTTTCTTGAGAACATAAAAATGCAAGATACAACAATCAAAAGGAAAAGACTTTTCACCCAGATTTTTATACTTGCTTTTTTTCCCTTCCTGTTTTGCCATCACTGAGCTGAGACTTCACGAAGAAGCCAGTCAAATTAAAGTTTAAACTATGGGAGGAAAAAAAGTTACAATATTTACAGTAAATAAAACAAAACATAGCAGTAAACTGACTTTCTGAACAGATTTGTGTGCAACTGTAACGCAGTGCATATACATCATATATACAGTAGGTCACACCATAACATCAATATACATATAAAGAATAGTCAGGTTTTTACTTTCTTTTGGTATTTTATATAATAAAAAAAAAATGATAGATAGATAGATAGATAGATAGATAGATAGATAGATAGATAGATAGATAGATAGATAGATAGATAGATAGATAGATAAAAAGACCAAAGAAGACCAAAATAATCCTTTGTTAAGGTTTTGTTAAATAAGAATAAATGAATAACAGATGCATTATTGTGGTGCTTAAAGTATTACCAATAAACCTTTAATACCTTAACAAAAAATAGATTAGTATGAAAGGCACTATATAAAAAGATTGGCATGGAAGGCACTAGATAGATAGATAGATAGATAGATAGATAGATAGATAGATAGATAGATAGATAGATAGATAGATAGATAGATAGATAGATAGATAAAGGTTTAAACTATGGAAAGAAAAAAATTACATTATTAGCTGTAATTATAGCAAAATATACTAGTAAACTGACTTTCTGAAGAGATTTGTGCAAAGTTGTAAATCAGTGCATAAACATCATATATATGTCACACCATAAAATCCATATATGTATAAAGAATACTCAGGTTTTACTTTCTTTCAATTTTGTATATAATATGGGAAAAATAAGTTGAAACAACAATTTTAGCTAGCTAGCTAGCTAGATAGATAGATAGATAGATAGATAGATAGATAGATAGATAGATAGATAGATAGATAGATAGATAGACCAAAATAATCCTTTTTAATGATTTTTTAATTAAGAGTAAATGAATAACAGATGCATTATTGTGGTGCTTAAAGTATTACCAATAAACCTTTAATACCTTAACAAAAATAGATTAGTATGAAAGGCACTATATAAAAAGATTGGCATGGAAGGCACTAGATAGATAGATAGATAGATAGATAGATAGATAGATAGATAGATAGATAGATAGATAGATAGATAGATAGATAGATAGATAGATAGATAGATAGATAGGCATGAAAGGCACTACATAAAAAGACCAAAATAATCCTTTGTTAAGGTCTTGTTAAATAAGAGTAAATGAATAACAGATGCATTTTGTCATGCTTAAACTAAAGTGTTACCAATAAACCTTTAATACCTTAACAAAAATACTGTGAATTTGCCTTTTCCAAGAAAAATGATTGAAAAACAATATATATATATATATATATATATATATATATATATATATATATATATATATATATATATATATATATATATTGTAATAAGGTGTTATATAGCGCCCGACCCGGCACAGACCACGCAGAGGCACGTGTACAAAACACAGGCTTTATTCTTTTTTCTTCAGCCGTGGGCCACATCTTCCCCTTGTCCCACAGTCCCCAAAACACAAACTTTAACAACCTTTCCTGCCACCACCACTCCTCCCAGACAACCTCGTCCTCTTCCTCCCGATTCTGGCCACAAATGGAGGGAGGTTGCCTGCTTTATAGCTCACCCGGAAGTGCTCCAGGTGCCTGACCAGCTGGTTTTAATTGCACCTCCGGGTGGGGCTGGTAAGTTGTTCATTGTGGCGGCTGGCTCTCCGCAGCACCACCTAGCGGCAACCCCATCTCCCAACCGGACTGTGGTGTACTCCATGTCCCATGGAGCCACGGGGGAGACTGAGGAAGGACCCACTGCCAGGGAGGCTGCCCCCAGGCGCCCCGGGGGAGGCATTGCACTGTCCATGGTGGCTTCCCCGGGACGTATCAAGCAGAGGCATGGGACACGGCTGTCCGTCACAATATATATATGTATAGTAACATCCCGTCGAATAAAACACACTCAGGGCAACAGGGGACACCACCAAAATAATAAAAATAATTTGGCTTTATTCTATCTATGTCCCTCTTGCCTGCCCTTTAACTGCCCACTCTCTTCTCAATCTGATGCTGACTTTCTCTCTCCAACAACAGTTACCACTTTTTCTCCACACACCCTTAATTAACCCTGATCCCTGTCACTCAGCTCTCTCTCTAGGGAGGTGTCCCGAGCCTTACAAAGTGTACTCCCCAAAGACTCCACCCCAGCACTGCTTACACTCCCTACAGCCCACACAGTGCCAAGACATATGACTATATATATATATATATATATATATATATATATATATATATATATATATATATATATATATATATATATATATATATATATATATATATATATATATATATATATATATATATATATGTATATATAAATTAAATGGACCATAGAAGGCCACTTGGGGACGTCAACAAAGTGTTAAGGTGCCAGCAGAGTCACCCTTTATAATCCTAACTCAGTAATCTAAATAAACAAAGCAGGCACTTCATAGCAAAAAAGGCAAATGAACAGAAACAGGCAGAAGTCTTTGTGACTCTCTCTTTAACATTAGCAGCACAATAGAGCAGGTCTTTTTCAGGAGCTCCATTCTAGTTGGGTTCAAGTCCAGACTGAGATGCCTGCCTTTGGGGCCTCTGGTCTTTTATAGGACTCTGAGTGGATGGGGTGGAGGAGTCATTTGACCTTCATCTCTTCTCATCCCTGTGGGTCAAGAAAGAAATGACAGTTTTAGCGACCGTGCCCTATCTTGCCCCGGGATGGTATTACTTACCTTAAATAAACCCGGAAGGTGATCCTCTGATGCACATTTATGACATGAAATACACAGGAGTGGGCAAACTTAGGTTTAGAGTTGCTTGTATGGGAAAAGACATGCAGGTTATGATTAATAGAACAGATTTATTAACTCAGTAGCTTTAAGGAGAGGAAGACAAATAATACAAATAATCTAACCATTAATAAATCAATAATAACAAGAATAAACTCTGTGTTTCGTGTATTCACAACTGTAAGCCTTCTTTTTCCCACACCTATATATATACAGCATATAACAACAATAATAATAATAATAATAATAATAATAATAATAATAACGCGCTTTTCATTGACAAAATCTCAAAGTGCTACAACAAGAGCAATAATCACAAAGTTTAAAAGTTTAAAAGACTAGATTAAATTTACAATCTCAGCAGTTATATGCTTTCCTAAATAAAAAAGTCTTCAAATTTGCTTTAAAAGTGTCCAGATTTTGTGTAGTTCTCAGTTCAACAGGGAGCTGATTCCAGAGCTGTGGGGCAGCAGAGCAAAAAGCTCGACCCCCCCATAGTACAGAGCTTAGTAAGGGGAGTCTGAAGCTGCATGCTGCCAAATGATCTGAGGATCCGATTGGAAGTTTGTAAGTGAATCAAATCTTGAAGGTAAGAAGGTGCCTGGCCGTAGATACATTTATGGGTTAATAGAAGAATTTTGTACTCAATCCGGGAGGAAACAGGGAGCCAATGAAGTGATTTGAGGATGGGAGTAATATGTTCGAATTTCCTTACTCTTAGTAGGATTCTTGCAGTACTGTTTTGGATATATTGAAGCTTTTGTAATTCCTTGGTATTAATATCCACAAAAAGTCAATTGCAGTAGTCCAGCCTTGAAGAGATAAAGGCATGGACAAGTTTCTAGTTTCTAGATATATAAAAGTATATAGATAGAGCAAGGTGCAGAGGATTAGACAATATGGAAACAGATGATCCACTGTGGAAACCCCAAATGGGAGCAGCTGAAAGAAGAAGAAGAAGAAGAAGAAGAAGAAGATGATGAGCTTCTGTAATGTTTTAACTTCCCCTTGGGGACAAATAAAATATATCTAATTTAATTAAAACTAATCTAATCTCTTCTAATAACCTGATACATGTTATTTAATCTTTCCATACAGTGTAACTGAAGGTATGAAATCAATAATAGTAATAATAATTTTTATTTATATTCTGTACCACCTTTACCATGCTCAAGACACCTCACAGTCTCAGAAAAAAAAAAAACAGCAGGGTATATTCAATACAAATAGAAGGCATGTACATAGAACACTAAAAACAGATAAATACAGGATATACAGCATTAAATAGAATAATAGCCAATAAACCAAAGTAAAATATTAAATTCAGTACTAGAAGCCTGAATAATATAACACAACTTGTGATATATCATACACACAAATTATCCTGAGCATCTGAACAGAGCGGAAGTGTTGGGATAAGTGAAATGATGTCCCTGAATAAACGAGGGCGGTGCAGTGGTGGCGCTGCTGCCTCGCAGTTAGGAGACCCGGGTTCGCTTCATGGGTCCTCCCTGCGTGGAGTTTGCATGTTCTCCCCGTGTCTGTGTGGGTTTCCTCCGGGTGCTCTGGTTTCCTCCCACAGTCCAAAGACATGCAGGTTAGGTGCATTGGTGATCCTAAATTGTCCCTAGAGTGTGCTTGGTGTGTGTGTGTGTCCTGCAGTGGACTGGTGCCCTGCCTTGCGCCCTGTTCTGGCTGGGATTGGCTCCAGCAGACCCCTGTGTTAGGATATAGCGGGTTGGACAATGACTGACCGAATAAACGAGAATTGAGAATGAATTGAGACAGCTCTTCTAATTAATTTAGGGAGGTCATTCCAAAATCTGGGTGTTATAGAGCTAAAGGTCCCTGTCACCCACAGAGTGCAGGTTAGTGTGGAGCACAACAAAATTACTTTATTTTTAATCAGAAATGCATCAAACCAGTCGTGGTTTCATATAAATCTGTTTTTTTTTTCCAATAAATTGTTGTATTGATTAAGTCCAAACTGGTTCCAATTTTTTTAACACAAATGTTTTGTCTTTACATAAGGAATCATTTGGCAATCTCAGAATCTTCCATTATTGAATGAATCGATTTACTTTTTTCCATCAAGTTATTTTTTTTTATTTGTGCCGCCATTTAAACTTATTTAATATATTTTGACACTGCTGTACAAATAATCAGACCAAGTAAATCAGAGTAGACCTCCCAATGGAAGGATCATCTGATTGAAAGTGGAATTCCCAAGCTGATACATAAGGATTTGTTTTAACCATTGTAGTCGATAGTCCATATGCACAGCTACTTCACTTAGCAATAATTGACTGATCTGGACTCTTTTAGGTAGGCTTACAGAAGATGAGTCCCCTTCACCTTTAACCTTATTTATTGTCACATTTTTTATATTGATATAGGCATATCATCTATATGCAGTTCGGTTAAAACGAAAAAGTCCATTCCAAAAATTCATTACTCTATATTTAATAGTTTGTATTCACATTAAATGAAATTTTCTCTTCAGATATTTATAACTTTATTAAGAGGCAACTGAAATAGTTTTAATACTTCCCTGGCTCTGAACAGAAAACAATTTTAAATGACTGCATGAAGTAGAAGAAGCAATTATTTCAGCTCTGTCTTAACTTCACAGACAATTCATAGCACTCACATTTCCCTAATTGTCACACTGTGCTGCGATTTACTGGCTAATTAAACAAAGAACAGAAACTCTCTTACATAAAGATGCAGTTATTCATATACATGTTATACTACATATGTCATAATTACAGTTAACATTCTGAGGTGTTTTTCTGCTACTTGCGTTTAGTTTTCAATCAGAATGTTCTGTTTATTTTTGATTTATATGTGATGGCGTTTTATAAGTCTGGTTTGGATGCCATTTTGTGTTCCTGTGGGCTGCTGGGTTGTTTTGGTTTCTGGGACCTGTTGCTGTCACATGACCAGACGCGATGCAGTGGATGACATTTTATTACTCTTTAATTTAATATTGCTTTTTTGTATCAGTATACTGCTGCTGGATTATGTGAATTTCCCCTTGGGATTAATAAAGTATCTATCTATCTATCTATCTATCTATCTATCTATCTATCTATCTATCTATCTATCTATCTATCTATCTATCTATCTATCTATCTATCTATCTATTTATTATATAGTGCTATCTATCTATCTATCTATCTATTTATTATATAGTGCCTTTTATATCTATCTATTTATCTATCTATTTATTATATAGTGCCTTTTATATCTATCTATCTATCTATCTATCTATCTATCTATCTATCTATCTATCTACAGTTAGGTCCATAAATATTTGGACAGAGACACGTTTTTTCTCATTTTGGTTCTGTACATTACCACAATGAATTTTAAATGAAACAACTCAGATGCAGTTGAAGTGCAGACTTTCAGCTTTAATTCAGTGGGTTGAACAAAACGATTGCATAAAATGTGAGGCAACTAAAGCATTTTTTAACACAATCCCTTCATTTCAGGGGCTCAATAGTAATTGGACAAATTAAATAAATGGAAATAAAATGTTCATTTCTAATACTTGGTTGAAAACCCTTTGCTGGCAATGCCAGCCTGAAGTCTTGAACTCATGGACATCACCAGATGCTGGGTTTCCTCCTTTTTAATGCTCTGCCAGGCCTTTACTGCAGCGGCTTTACTTTCAGTTGCTGTTTGTTTGTGGGCCTTTCTGTCCGAAGTTTAGTCTTCAACAAGTGAAATGCATGCTCAATTGGGTTAAGATCAGGTGACTGACTTGGCCATTCAAGAATTTTCCACTTCTTTGCTTTAATAAACTCCTGGGTTGCTTTGGCTGTATGTTTTGGGTCATTGTCCATCTGTATCATGAAACGCCGCCCAATCAGTTTGACTGCATTTAGCTGGATTTGAGCAGACAGTATGTCTCTGAACACCTCAGAATTCATTCGGCTGCTTCTGTCCTGTGTCACATCATCAATAAACACTAGTGTCCCAGTGCCACTGGCAGCCATGCACGCCCAAGCCATCACACTGCCTGACTCCACCGTGTTTTACAGATGATGTGGTATGCTTTGGATAATGAGCTGTTCCACGCCTTCTCCATACTTTTTTCTTGCCATCATTCTGGTAGAGGTTGATCTTGGTTTCATCTGTCCAAAGAATGTTTTTCCAGAACTGTGCTGGCTTTTTAGATGTTCTTTAGCAAAGTCCAATCTAGCCTTTCTATTCTTGAGGCTTATGAGTGGCTTGCACCTTGCAGTGCACCCTCTGTATTTACTTTCATGCAGTCTTCTCTTTATGGTAGACTTGGATATCGATACGCCGACCCCCTGGAGAGTGTTGTTCACTTGGTTGGCTGTTGTGAAGGGGTTTCTCTTCACCATGGAAATGATTCTGCGATCTTCCACCACTGTTGTCTTCCGTGGACGTCCAGGTCTTTTGTGTTGCTGAGTTCACCAGTGCTTACTTTCTTTCTCAGGACGTACCAAACTGTAGATTTTGCCACTCGTAAAATTGTAGCAATTTCTAGGATGGGTTTTTTCTGTTTTCGCAGCTTAAGGATGGCTTCTTTCACCTGCATGGAGAGCTCCTTTGACCGCATGTTGTCTGTTCACAGCAAAATCTTCCACATGCAAGCACCACACCTCAAATCAACTCCAGGCCTTTTATCTGCTTAATTGATAAGACATAACGACGGACTTGAACACACCTGCCCATGAAATAGCCTTTGAGTCAATTGTCCAATTACTTTTGAGCCCCTGAAATGAAGGGATTGTGTTAAAAAAATGCTTTAGTTGCCTCACATTTTTATGCAATCTTTTTGTTCAACCCACTGAATAAAAGCTGAAAGTCTGCACTTCAACTGCATCTGAGTTGTTTCATTTAAAATTCATTGTGGTAATGTACAGAACCAAAATGAGAAAATAGTTGTCTTTGTCCAAATATTTATGGACCTAACTCTATCTATCTATCTATCTATCTATCTATCTATCTATCTATCTATCTATCTATCTATCTATCTATCTATCTATCTATATATATATATATATATATCTACCTCACCGGCACTATGATTTATCCCACTATGGGTTTTGTCATATACCGGTACTGCAAAAGTACTGAAAAACTCAAATTTTAAAAGGGTTCGGTATTGGAAGTAAGATCATTTTTCCTCCCAATCCACCCAAACCCCTCCATTTACTCAAAACTTGCTGTTGCTGGTTTGGAATAACGTCCTTTTTGTAGATTTAGCAAAATGAAAATAAATTGTTACGTGTGAATCCCTGTCTTGCACCCCAAAACACGAGGCTGAGTCTCAATGCTTTAGCAAAACCAGCTTTATTCACCTTAACACCTTGATCCACCACTCTCCTATACACAGACACAAAAAACGGGCAGAGTCGTGGCCAGGTGAGTGGTCAAGTCATACTGTTCCTTGCAGTTATAATGTTCCTTGCATCACCCATCGACGGCAGGTGCTCATAGTGCAACCGTGATCTTTTCTGGTTTGTTTTCATGTGAGCTGTCAGAGCTCTGGGAGCCCGCGGTTGTCCCAGGAAACCGATGTGCTATTTTCCACAGACATGGCAATCACGCTTTGGGATGCTCTTCAGCATGTCATCCCGTTCGGGTTCCAAAAGAGTTTTGAAACCTTACAAAATACTTTGACGTGATCGGCAGAACTTCACAGATTTGAAGAGGGAAGTGGTGTGTAGAGCTGCACAGTGGTGTGGAGCATCAGGAAGGCTAGCAAATGTGAGGATTTTTGGAGTTATCTGTTATGTGTTTCAGAACCGCTTTGGTACCTGTATTGAGGTACGAAAGTTGGCATCGATACCAAAGTCAAAAGTTTAGTACCCATTCAACACTACTATGAACTCAAGCAACAATTCAAAAAGTTTGTTAGTCAGTTAGGACAATCAATTCTAATTAGTGGAAATATGTCTCTCTTTTTGTTTTTACTTAACCTTTTCTTACTTTGACTTTATGTTTTCTTGATTTTTATTGATTACTTTTTTGATTGTTTAACTTTTGACCTTTTGGGTTTTTACCTGTGTCTCCTGTCAACTATGCTTTATCAGGCCCCTAATGCCTTCATCCTCATGATAACGTTCTATTCTGCCACTTCATTGCAGCCTAAGACACTCCCGATGTTGTGTCACCACACTAGTTTGTTGCCATTTCATTTCATAGATGATTTTAATTTTGAAGGACCAGTTTGTACCTGCTGTTTGCCTGCCTATGGTAAAGTCATCCCTGATGGAGGATCACAGGAATCATGGGAAAAAGGGGTCCTTTCATTGGATTGGCTGGCCGAGCAACGTTTCAGCCGTGGAATGGCCAAATGGGGAGGCAGCTTTATGGATATATATATATATATATATATATATATATATATATATATATATATATATATATATATATATATATATATATATATATATATATATATATAAAAAAATATCCAAATCTTATTATGTGATATCATCTACTGTTAAATTCTGCTCCGTACTTCTAAAATTTTTATTATTATGCTGTATTGAGAATTCGTTCTGTTCTGCGTATTGTATTGTATTGTATTGTATTGACCCCCTTCTTTTGACACCCACTGCACGCCCAACCTACCTGCATAGGGGTCTCTCTTTGAACTGCCCTACAAGGTTTTTTTTAGGGAGTTTTTCCTTGTCTTCTTAGAGAGTCAAGGCTGAGGAGCTGTCAAAAGGCAGGGCCTGTTAAAGCCCATTGCGGCACTTCCTGTGTGATTTTGGGCTATACAAAAATGAACTGTATTGTATTGTATTGTACCTACTGATCATACTGGGGGTCTAATGATTAAGATATCTAGCACAGTTCATTTTGGTATTAGTATGGTTTTAACTTTGTAAACTTTACTTTCATGTTTTTTTTTTTGAAGAATATTTATTTCTTATTCCCGCCTCATTCTTTGTTTACTCATTACAGCAGGGAGTGCCATGTGACAAAAGTCGTTACATCAATTATATCAATGGATGTGACAATATAAATATGTCAACGGTCTCATGGCACTTTATCCTTCAGTTGAATAAAAGCAAAAGGTAACTTCCAAATAAGTTTAAGTGTTATGTTTTGATTTATTGAAATCTTTTCTGCATTCAACTTTCAGTTCTGTCTTTCCCTCATAACTTCTTTGTCCTCATTATTTTGGTTACGTCCTCAGCTTTCTCTCTTACTTCATGTTAATCATCTTGTGGTTAATTACTCTTTTCTCGCAGTACTCCTCTGACTTTGTATCAGGAGATACATTAAAAACAATAGTTCACAGCAATAAGAAGGCTATTGGGTATGAACATTATAATATTCTGGACAGTACTCTCTCCTTTTCTTCCCATATAAGTAATGTTTCTCGGACTGCCTTCTTCCATCTTCCATTTCTAGACTTCGTCCTGTTCTTGCGCAACACAGTGCTGAAGAATTGACTAATGCCTTACTGTAGTCACCTCCCGTATAGATTACTATAATGCTATTCTATCTGGCATCTCACAAAAACGTATCCACCACTTACAACTTGTTCAGAATTCTACTGCTAGGATAATATCCTGTTTTAAATCCACTGAACATATTACACCTATTCTCTGCCAACTTCACTGGCTCCCTGTTAACTACTGAATACAATACAAAATACTGCTCTTAACATTTAAAGCTCTCTGCAGTCTCTCTCCTCCCTATCTTACTGATCTCTGTCAGACTTACACTCCCTCTCACT
Organism: Polypterus senegalus; assembly: GCF_016835505.1. Classification (NCBI taxonomy): domain Eukaryota; kingdom Metazoa; phylum Chordata; class Cladistia; order Polypteriformes; family Polypteridae; genus Polypterus; species Polypterus senegalus. The sequence continues at coordinate 15,649,893 of NC_053168.1, forward strand.
CCCTCAGATCCTCATCTGCAGCTCAACTTTCCGTACCACACATCAAACTCAGTTCTATGGAAGCTCGAGCGTCTCTCCTAGTGCTCCTCAACTCTGGAATTCTCTTCCCTCTCATATCTATCTATCTATCCATCTATCCATCCATTTTATAACCCGCTGAATCCGAACACAGGGTCACGGGGGTCTGCCGGAGCAAATCCCAGCCAACACAGGGCACAAGGCAGGAACCAATCCTGGGTAGGGTGCCACCCCACCGCAGGACACACACACAAACACACCCACACACCAAGGCCAATTTAGAATCACCAATCCACCTAACTAGCATGTCTTTGGACTGTGGGAGGAAACCGGCGCACCCGGAGGAACCCCACGCAGACACGGGGAGAACATGCAAACTCCACGCAGGGAGGACCCAGGAAGCAAACCCGGGTCTCCTAACTGCGAGGCAGCAGCGCTACCACTGCGCCACCGTGCCGCCCTCTATCTATCTATCTATCTATCTATCTATCTATCTATCTATCTATCTATCTATCTATCTATCTATCTATCTATCTATCTATCTATCTATCTATTAAAATGTTTTTTCCACACAATTACAAGTAAATGAGAATTGTGCAACTTTTAATGATTTGTTCATGAATCAAAATGAAGGAGAATCATTAGACTGATTTTTGGGTAGAGATTCAGCTGTGAATCAGATGAACGAGAATCATTAGACTGATTCTCAGGTGGTAGCGACTTGTTCACGAATCAAATGAGTTGAAATTTATTAGTCAGGCAGCTTTGGCGCATGTTTAAACATCAACCACTGGCAGCAAAACAAGTGACGATGACGGCGTCACACAGGACAAGCTTACGCTTTAGCATTCCTGTTGAGCTCTACTGGACCGATTGTTTCATACTTAAGAATTGATTCATATGATTCACTGAAAAGAGTTGTTCAAAATGAACGATTTCATTTGCAAATCGTCCATTAGTACCTCACAGCGTCAGGATCTACATACGTTTTTTTACAAATTAATTGGTATCATTTTAACACTAAATCCTGGAAATGTGTATATAACAAATTATACTATACTGTTTAAAATGACTACAGGATACCTAAATTAGAAAACCCCAAAAGTTATATGGAAAAACCTTTACTTCAGCAGGCATCGAAAGAAAGAAAGGCGTTTCTCCAGGTTATAAATGTGACTTTGAGGAGTTCGGTCTTTAAGTCACAGACCCTGGCCAAGTGAGGAAAGGAGGTTTGGTTATGGCTTCCACAAATTTTGTTTCTCCCCTCTTTTCTGTCACATTTATTTGTAAGCCTTATAGGGGATCCTTTGATTGTTAAAATGAATTGACCCTAAATGAAAAAGGTAGCGCCATAGGAAATTATTTTTAAAAAGACGTAGCAGTGCTAGAGAAAACCAGAGGCGATCATCTAGTTTGAATCTGGGACTGAGAGGTTTAGTCCATAAAGAAAGATTGAAGTAGTTAAACTTTTCCAGCTTAAGGAAACCAGGGTAAATGGGTCAGACGGTTGAAGTTATTAAAAATTACAACAACAACAACAACATTTATTTATATAGCACATTTTCATACAAACAGTAGCTCAAAGTGCTTTACATATTAAAGAATAGAAAAATGAAAGACATAATTATAAAACAAAATAAATCAACATTAATTAACATCGAATAAGAGTAAGGTTCAATGGCCAGGGGGGACAGAAAACAAAAAAACTCCAGACGGCTGGAGAAAAAATAAAATCTGTAGGGATTCCAGACCATGAGACCGCCCAGTCCCCTCTACAAAAGAAATTAGTATATTGTATTCAGGCTTTTAAGTTAAAGTAAGTTATCTAATAACAACACAGGGAGGCATATAAAGGGTATATTTCGAATAAACGTTTAAACGTTTTTCTTAACACAAAGTAGTATAGATGCATTACATACATTCCTATGTATTGTGGTGGACAGTAGGACTTTGGGAACCATCAAACCTTGACTTAATATTATTTTTCACAATCAAAGTGAACCGGACGGAAGGGCTTGCTGGAGTTAATGAACAGTTCTTGTCACAAATTTTGTAATGTTGTAATGCTTCGCAGCAATGGGTTTCCAAGCTAGAACCTAGAAACATTGTTCCAAGACAATAACAATGTGTTTCTTTAATAAATAATACAATGATCCAACTCAAAATAGAAGTTCCCTTAGATTTTGAAAATGGCTGGAAAAGAAGACTATATACAGTACATCATTTACCTATGATTCAGATTTTAACTCTCTCAACTATAAATTTAAGATCATTTTAATTACTTTAATTCAACACCAAATGAAACACGCTATATATTAATTAATGTATTTCCCCTATTCCTTGGGTATGTTCATTTGTAATTGTCAAGACAGAGAGGGCAACGCTTGTGCAATTAGACCTTCAAGCAAATCCTTCCATATTTGTTTCAGCAACTGTCTGCATTTCCATGAAATGTAAAATAAATGAATATTTATCATGTGTAAGGATGCTTATTAGGTTCTTGTATTGTAGAAAAGGAAGCAGCAGTAGCAGAATGAATTTTCAGTGTATTAAGTTTCCACGAGAATACAAATATATACAAGAAAAGACATTTAAAATGAAAACGACAGATTAAATTGCCAGTTGGGTACCACTTCTATTTTCTAGTAATTTGTATCCTGGTCTTTTGTGCAATGAAAAAATTCCGCTGTAATACATCAGAATGTATTTGCATGCAGCCGAATTCCTCACCATATAAAAGGCAATCTGTTTTTTGTCAAGAACATATTGTTTTTGCATCACACATAGATCATAATGAAATTAATTAATATCTTTTTTTACAAAAAGTAAATATATAGTTACAAAATATCCTACACCAACCTCCTGAGTACCACGTCTTTGTGATCGTGTTCTGTCTTTATGCCCACAGCTAACCTTAACCAGGCAGGGCAGGCAAAGAAAAGTACATATGGAAATAGCATCATGCATTACACAAGAAGAATGTCAAAGATGCAGGTAAGTATCCTGGAACACAAAATTAACTTTTCCATTTTATATTTGCTGCATGTAAATTTCTAACATTTTAATAAAACAATAATAACTGAAATGGCTTTTATATTAAAGATTTGACACTAGATGTCCATTTTGTATGTTTCATTTTAATGCTAGTACAATTTAAAGCCGACACCTCATTCTAAAGCCAGCATGTTCCTCGTTATTTATTTATAGTCTGTTCTTATTTGTTTCATTTACAAAAAAGAACAAACTGTACTAGTAAGTTATAATAAATAGTATGTCAAATGCTATGCTGTTATAGTTTCATAAAAGTAATGGCTGTGGATTTCCAACACCCTGCATCAAAGTATCCAATTCAATATTCATTACCCAACTCTTGGAAACAATTAAGTGAAAAGTTAAATAAATCAAATTCAACTAAAAAAAGTGTACACAAAGCAAAATGCAATACATCAGATGTGCAAAAAGAACGACTATTATAAAAAAAATCCTGGAAGGGAGACTAGGGAGACAAGACGTGATCTTCTCGGAAGACAATTTGATGTCCCACGAGAGGCACTTTAACATTCCGCGAGACAAGGCAGTGAGATAACATTTCTAACAAGTTCACAGACATCTAACCTAGCAGTGGTTGGAATGCTTTTGGCAGACACGCTTCATGTGCTCTCAGCTCTTAAAACGACAAGCAGAAGACGCAGCTCACCAGCAGATGATCCAACTGCTACTCCTTAGCATGCGAAAAATCAAACACCCCACCACCAACCTTCACAACACAGAGACACGAAGTGGCAAAAGGACAGCTGCTGTACAGGCTTTTAAATGATCGACACGCAGCGTGACAAGCAGAATATACAGCTCTCCAGCAGCAACAAGCCAGCAGATGATCCAACTGCATCTCCTTAGTGTGCATTCAGCTGCCAACCTTCACAATGCGAGCAGCGTTATACGTCCGAAAAAAACATTTTACCACACCCAGGGCCAGAAATAAAGGGCTTGCAGTATTGTTTTTACAAACGCTTTTAAAGTACAAGTGAAAATAATGCATATGTAACAATTCCCATGAAAATAACAAATTGTATATCCGGTATACCAAACCATATAAAAGTCTATACTGACTTGTACTAATTGGGGTTCTTTACTTAAGTTACTGCACCGAAATGTAAGGACATGGCGGCACTACTGAGTCTGGGTTTCAGTTTAAAGTTCAACCACTGGTTGTGTGGAGTTTTCATGTTCTCCACGTTGAGGAAGTAGATAACCTCCCAGTGGTAAAAGGATCTACTGACAAGCTGCTGAGTGATTTGAAAATTGTAGAGAGAGAAATGCTGCTTGGATTACATAGGCTGAAACCAAACAAATCACCAGGATCATATAATATTTACCCTCGAGTTCTTAAGGAGGCTAGTGAGTGTCACACACGTGTGCATAGGAGGCAGCTGAAGGGCTTATAAAGGACTGATAATACATCTGCCCTTTACACTGACGCTCTTTCTAAGTTCCCTGCAGGTCTTTCCCGGGAAATCCCACCAGGAGCCATCACCTCGACTCGGGACACATCACTTCTGGTCCCGGGCCCGAGGACGACATTACTTCCGGTCCCGGCCCCGAGGACGACGTCACTTCCCCCCAACGTCCTATAAAGCCTCCCGCCTTTTCTCTGGGAGGCAGTTCTGTTTTGGACTCTGTTGTGTAAATTTGACTCTTATGAATCATTTGCTTTTGCAGCCAGGAAACCGCATTAAACGGGTGGCTGCCCCAAACCTTGCCATGCCTCGTGTCTCTTCTTATTACATGAGTACAGATATAAATTCTTGACACATACTTTGAGGAAGTCACTACGCACTGGGGAGATTCTGAAAGACTGGAAAATGGCAAATATTATTCCATTACATAAAAAAGGAGATCGGGAAGATCCAAGCAACAATAGGCCAGTAAGTTTAATGTGCACCACAGATAAATTAGTCAAATGTCTTCTTGGTAAGTCCCTAAAAGCTTTGCACACCTGGATTTGGTCAGGTCATCCCATTCTCTCTGGTAGGTCCTCTCAAACTCTATTAGATTTAATGGGAAGTGTCTGTAAACTGCCATCTTCATCTTCATCTCTCCACACATGTTCTATGGAGTTAAGTCTGGGCTTTGGCTGAGCCACTCAGAGACCCTTAGACACTTGTCCTGAAGCCATTCCAGCATTGTCTTGACTGTATGCTTTGAGTTTTTGTCTTGCTGAAAGGTGAGGTCTGCACTCTGGGGCAGGTTTTCTTCAAGTACCCCGCTGTATTTGACTGCATTTATCCATCCCTGAAAATCTGACCAGTCTTCCTGTCTCTGCCACTTAGAAGCACCCACACTGCATGATGCTGCCAACACCATGCTTCACTGTGTTATGACTGGAGTATTTTATTTATTCTTTCTGCCTTTTATAGAGTGTTTTATGGACTTCTGTGCATCTAAACTGAAGTTTTTAACCTCAAGGAAGCACCTATTTCTTGCTATCTTGATCTGTGAAAGACTTACATTTTACCATCTTCCCATAATGTCACATTGGATTCTTGTGAACTCTTCCATTGGTTGTTGCCTAGGACATTTACTACAAGTGTGACCAGTTAAAGGGTCTCCTTTAACTGTTTCTTTCTTATCTTAGTTTGGATTGATTTAATGTTTGGTGTGTGATTTTCCCTGAACTTCTGATTTTTGTTGAACGTTTTCTGGTTCATTTGAACAATTGTTTGTTTTTTAATAATTATCTCTAGTATCGTCCCTCTCACATATTTTTGATCTTGCTTTATCTCCTGACTTAAAAAGTTTCAATGATTTCTGTTGAATCAGAACACACTGAAAGGATGCTATTTGGAAGGTGATGAGCAGTTCCTGGTCTTTGCTAGACATTATGCTTGGAGTTCTACCCAATGAGTTCCGTTTTTGTCTCGTTAGAGCAGAGAATCATTTTCCTCACGCTCTCAGCATGTCCTTTAAATGACATCATATGCGTTTTAGTCAAGAGTGACTTCCGTTTAGACACTCTACCATAAACACCTGATTGATGGATTGCTCCTATGTTAGTCATCTCAGCAGAGGGTTTCTGAAGCTCTGTTAGAGTGACCATTGGGTTAATAGTCACCTCCCTGAACAAAACCCTTCTTGCCCAGTTACTCAACTTCAACGGACATCCAAACTGGTTCCAAAATTTTTCCATTTCACAATTATTGAGGCCTCCGTTTTCCAGGAAGCAACCATAGTATTAGAAATGTTTGAATGCAGTGCCTGGCTTTTATTTGAGAAGAATTTGCATTTTTTCCCCAGTATCGGTCTGTTGTCATTATTTTTTTCTCTGGGTACTCCAGTTTTTTCCCACTTCCCAAAGACATGTATTTTAGGTTAATTGGCTTCATGTTGCATGAAATGGCCCTACCATGGATGGATGGACTTGGTTCTTTCTTGCCTTGCATCTGATGTTGCCATTATGGTCTATGGTTCCCATAAATTAGATTAAGAAAGTCAAATTACTTTAAACCTCTTAACTAGCTTAGGTTTTTCTAGATATCTCCAATTTCTATTTGTGCATAAATACTAGCAAAAGCTACAAAAGTGGACACTTAAGTCCTTTCCTATCTCCTGTAAAAGAATGAGTCTCAACACACTGGAAAGGTTTGGAGCAGCCAGCCGTATATTGTCCCTGGCTGGTTTTGAAATAAGCACTGATGTGCATCGGTTGAGTTCCAAACTAAAGTGATCTGATGGTGGGGGTTTTAAATGGTGAAGCCGGAAGTGATGTCATCTGAGGCCGGAAGCTGGAAGTGATGTCTTTCTTGGCGTTGGAACCAGAAGTGCCGTTGTTGTTAAATTAGGCAGGTTTTCCCATATTTGGCCTGCAGAAATAACAGATTAAGGTTTAGCGCACCCCACCACACCCTGGCAGATAATTACCTCCACTTGGTCCAGTCAGCTTCCTCCTAATCACACGTGTGTGACACTCTATATATATTGTGATGGACAGCTGGCAGTTCATCCTGGTCGACATATCCAGGATGCTAGATGGCGTCCTCCCTGTAGCCTAGAGGTGCCCCGGATTCCCGCAGGACATCATGGAAACTGGAGTTTGGCTACACAGTCCTGCTGGGTACCATGGGTACTTCTGTTTCTTTATAGCCTGGAGGTATTTCCAAGTCATGGGGACAGAAGAACTGAAGTACTTCCGGGTTGAAGAAAAAGAGTTTTCATCTGTCCCGGAAGTGCTATGGAAGCACATGGACTGAAGGACAGAAGCACTTCCAGGTCAAGAAATATAAAAAGAACTGTGGGAAACTCAGCAGACGGAGCCGGAGTTGGGAGGGAGTGTGACAGAGCTGCTGGGAGGAGAGGAGGATTATTGGGTTGTGATTATTGTGTATTGTGGTGGAGTAGGTGCTTTGTGCATTTTAAAGAAGAAATTAAATTACTTCTGGGTGCTTTAAAACAGTGTCTGTATCTGTCTTTTGGGAAAAGGTGGGAATAGTGCCACCAAGCATCCATTAACTTACTATATATATATTGTCGCAGTAGGGGGCAGTAGTGCTCCCTTCAACCCTCAGGTACCACGCCAAACACCTGGTAAAAGTGCTACAATTATTCTTTTTATTATAATAATGTGCACCAAGCACCCTCCACTCCACACTATTCATAAATCAATACACAATAATAAATCAATAACCACAATCCTCCACTCCCAGACGCGTTGCCCTCCTACCACCCAGCTCAGCTCATTGTCTGGAGCGAGGCACCGCCCTTTTATAGCCCCTGACCCGGAGGTGTTCCTGTCCCAACAGACCACAGTTCCTTATTCCTTCCGGTCAGGGCAAACAGTCCTTTTCTTCACCCCGGGAGCACGTCGTTCCTTCCTCTCACGTGACCGTGACGTACTCCCGGGTCATAAGGCACGACAGAGCCCATAAGTCCCCCCACAGCGACTCCTGGTGGCCCCCAAGCTATCCAGCAGGGCTGTGTAAAAATACTACAAAGTCCATGAGGCCCTGCTGGACCTCGGGGCATGATCCTGCTGCCGGGAGAGCTCCTCCTAGCGGCCTAGGGTGAGGACCGGCATGGAAAGCCGGTAGTCCTCCACAATATATATATATATATATATATACAGGTGCTGGCCATAAAATTAGAATATCATGACAAAGTTGATTTATCTCAGTAATTTCATTCAAAAAGTTAAACTTGTATATTAGATTTATTCATTACACACAGACTGATGTATTTCAAATGTTTATTTCTTTTAATTTTGATGATTATAACTGACAACTAATGAAAGTCCCAAATTCAGTATCTCGGAAAATTAGAATATCAATTAAGACCAATGCAAAAAGGAGTTTTAGAAATGTTGGCCAACTGAAAGGTATGAACATGAAAAGTATGAGCATGTACAGCACTCAATATTTAGTTGGGGCTCCTTTGGCCTGGATTACTGCAGCAATGCGGCGTGGCATGGAGTCGATCAGTCTGTGGCACTGCTCAGGTGTTATGAGAGCCCATGTTGCTCTGATAGTGGCCTTCAGCTCTTCTGAATTGTTGGGTCTGGCGTATTGCATCTTCCTCTTCACAATACCCCATAGATTTTCTATGGGGTTAAGGTCCGGTAAGTTTGCTGGCCAATCAAGAACAGGGATACCATGGTCCTTAAACCAGGTACTGGTAGTTTTGGCACTTTGTGCAGGTGCCAGGTCCTGTTGGAAAATGAAATCTGCATCTCCATAAAGTTCGTCAGCAGCAGGAAGCATGAAGTGCTCTAAAACTTCCTGGTAGACGGCTGCGTTGACCTTGGACCTCAGAAAACACAATGGACCAACACCAGCAGATGACATGGCACCCCAAACCATCACTGACTGTGGAAACTTTACACTGGACCTCAAGCAATGTGGATTTTGTGCCTCTCTCTCTTCCTCCAGACTCTGGGACCTTGATTTCCAAAGGAAATGCAAAATTTACTTTCATCAGAGAACATAACTTTGGACCACTCAGCAGCAGTTTTGTCTTTAGCCCAAGCGAGATGCTTCTGACGCTGTCTCTTGTTCAAGAGTGGCTTGACACAAGGAATGCGACAGCTGAAACCCATGTCTTGCATACGTCTGTGTGGTGGTTCTTGAAGCACTGACTCCAGCTGCAGTCCACTCTTTGTGAATCTCCCCCACAGTTTTGAATGGGTTTTGTTTCACAATCCTCTCCAGGGTGCGGTTATCCCTATTGCTTGTACACTTTTTCTACCACATCTTGTCCTTCCCTTCGCCTCTCTATTAATGTGCTTGGACACAGAGCTCTGTGAACAGCCAGCCTCTTTAGCAATGACCTTTTGTGTCTTGCCCTCCTTGTGCAAGGTGTCAATGGTCATCTTTGGACAACTGTCAAGTCAGCAGTCTTCCCCATGATTGTGTAGCCTACAGAACTAGACTGAGAGACCATTTAAAGGCTTTTGCAGGTGTTTTGAGTTAATTAGCTGATTAGAGTGTGGCACCAGGTGTCTTCAATATTGAACCTTTTCACAATATTCTAATTTTCCGAGATACTGATTTTGGGACTTTCATTAGTTGTCAGTTATAATCATCAAAATTAAAAGAAATAAACATTTGAAATACATCAGTCTGTGTGTAATGAATGAATCTAATATACAAGTTTCACTTTTTGAATGGAATTACTGAAATAAATCAACTTTGTCATGATATTCTAATTTTATGACCGGCACCTATATATATATATATATATATATATATATATATAAAAAAATATATATATAAATCCAACGTCTGTCTGTATGTCTGTCCTCTTTTCACGAGAGAACTACTTAATGGATTTTAATCAGGTATTTTTCTATAATTTGCTTGAACATTCCAGATGATTTGTGACTTCTCTGATTGCGCTATCATAGTTCACTTGCAGGAGCAATTTATTTGCACAAATCTGAGAGAGAGGCTGCGGGCCGAGGGGAGGAGGAAGCGTAGCATCAGCTGTAGGGAGACAGACAGGGCCCTCCTCACTCACGCGCCAGCCTCCATTCAAATCGCTGTACCTCTGGCCATGTGTTGGAGCGTACCTTGCACCCGCTCAGCTAGCAATACCTGATTGTTTGTTCATTTTTAAAGTTTGTCCTGTTTTAGTACTACACGGGTGGCGCCCCAGGGGATGGCTAGTATAAAATAATTACGAATGATGTTCTCTTGCCTATATATGACGATCTTTCTTGGACTTTAAACTTACCACAGCCTTGCATTTAAGTGAAATTCTAAAAGATTATGCCTGAATATTAAAGCAAAGGTCTGCTTCAGTATTTGATGAACAGGTCTTTTTCTACTTTGCTATTCTGGTATTTCTTTTGTTATTACCGTTAAGCGTTTCTGGCTCCCGGCTATCTTTTTAGACACTAATTTGCCCTCAAAACTGATTATTTTCTCTTGCTCATGTGCTAGCTCATGCTTGTACTAAATATTACTTGTTCCTTCTGCAGCTTCTTCATAACCTTATACCACTTGTGCGTTTAATCTCTCATGTCCAGGAGCAGCATTATTACTAATATGCTCCAAATGATTGTAGGAATGAAATCTTGTCTGAGAGTGAAGCACTCACCTCCTTCCTACTTTCCATTATTGTTAATGCATTTGCTTGTCTCGGAGCTTAGCTTATTTCTATTAAGTCATGTAGCCCGAAATACACCGCAGAGTTGTGTAAAATTCTAATTTCTGACAGGTTTCAATATTCCACACCTTCCAAGTCTGAAAAATGTACGTTCTTTCTACAGTACATTTAACTGTGAGCCTCCAAAAACCATGAAGCTGTTTCAGTTTCAGCTTCTGATTACCTGTATTTGCAACTACAGTCTTTTTGTCTTACATCAGGATCGTCGAGGATATGTATGAAGGATTGAGGACTGGTAACAAACAAGACCCCGGTTCGAGTAGGCCTGCACCAGGAGTCTTCTTGAAGTCCTTTCTTCTTTGATCTGGTTATGGATGTGTTGAATCATGGGGTAAAAGACCCTCTAGAGCAGGGGTGGGCAAAGTGAGTTCTGGAGAGTTGCAGTGGCTGCAGGTTTTTGTTCCAACCCAGCTGCTTAATTAGAAAACAATCCTCATCAATAATTTAATTTCATGGCTTTTAAGTGCTTTAACTCTGGCATGTCAGGTCATTCTCATATCCTAAATTCTTTTTTTCCTTTCTAAGGATATCATTCAAGTGAGTGACTAATTCTCAGTCCTTCACTTTTTTCTCTTCACTTTCCTTCCAAGTATTTCATTAAACCAAACAGGGCACGATAAATACACACAGAGGTGTAAATGGCAACAAGCTAAATGGAGAAATGCTGGTTTCTTTTGTCAGTTGCATGTTTTTGCTAATTAGGAGCCATTAAAACCCAAGAATACAACTGTTTAAGACTAAAATAAGCAATAAGCGTTCAAAATCTTAACGAGCGAGACAACTAAAATGAAGCAGAAGTGTTACTTGAGCAATAAGTGCTTCTTATTAAGCAATTGAGTTGGAACAAAAACCTGCAGCCACTGCTGCCCTCCAGGACTGACTTTGCCCACCCCTGCTGTATTGCTTTTTGCTGATGACATTGTGTTGTGTAGCACCAGAAAAGAGGAAGTGGAGATGAAGTTGGAATAATGGAGAATGACTTTGGAAGATAGAGGACTGAAGATAAATAGGAAGAAGACAGAATATATGGGATTAAATGATGATCAAGATTCAGAAGGTAGCCTTCACGGAGATTCATTGAAAAGAGTGGATAACTTTAAATATCCCATGATCAGTCGTATCCTGAGATGCAAAACTAGATACAGAGATAACCCATAGAGTGAAATGTGGATGGAACAATTGGAAGAAGGCATCGGAAGTATTGTGTGATTGAAGAATTAAGGCGACGGTTAAAGTTAAGGTTTTTAAGACAGTAGTAAGGCCAACAATGATATATGGAGCTGAGACATGGGCAGCAAAGGGAGTGCAGGAGAAGAAGTTGGATGTGGCAGAAATGAGAAGGTTGAGATGGATGTATGGAGTTACAATAAAGGATGGAATAAGAAATGAGACAATAAAAAGTGAGTTAGATATCTAAGAAAGTACAGGAAAGTAGGTTGAGGTGGTGATGAGGACAGATCATGAGGAGAGTTAAGGAATATGTGGGCAAAAGAATGATGGAAGTGGAAGTCCAGGGGCAGAGAAAGTGAGGGAGGTCAAAGAGGAGGTGGATGGATAAACTAAAAGAAGATCTGAAGGAGAAAGGGCTTGACTGATGAGGAGGCGCAGGGCTGAGCTGTTTGGGGAAGGTTAATCAAGCACATTGACCCCACATAGAAGTGGGAAAACCTGAAGAGGGAGAAGTTATGTAATATAACATTTATGTATTTTGTGTAATCCTTATACAAAATCCATAACATAAACATTATGCACTTTGTATATGGAGAGAAAGATGATGGAGTGTGATTTGATAAAGCAATTATGCTGCCATCTATTACGGATCTAAAGCCCACCTGACTGAGTAGTATAGAGAGTAATATTGGATCTGTATCCAGCAGGGGGCACTAGCTCCTTTATTGGAATGAGTTATTTTTTAATTGCGGCATGTTACATAAACAGAAAATATATAGATATAATATAAAAAGGCGATACCCCTCCCTTACTGATACGGCGGTAAGAAATCACATAGGAGAAAATAACTTCACTTTCTTTAATGATGGATTATGTGGCATAACAGGCGAAGGAAGCCATGACAAGACCTTCGGGAGTGGGGGCCTGATATGTAAAGTCTGACATTTTCGTCCCTGCATTGGAAGGATTTTCAGGATTGGATGACGTTATCTCCCATCCGTCCATCGTCTTAAAAGGTGAGCCGGGCAGTGGTCCAAGGCTTTATACTCTTTTTTCATGTGCAGGCCCCCACTTCGGTGAATCATGCCATTCCAAACAGTTTCATGCTGACTTTGACACACAAAAATAGTATACATTGCTCATTTCGCAGTTGTCTCTGTCTTGTCTTCTAATGCTTGCCTAGCAGTTCTAAATGATGAGCTCCTGTGCTAAATCTGTGTCCACTGTGCATGTGAGTAGAAAGAAAAGTAGATTTATAAAATATTTTTGTACAGAGGACAGTGACATATTAAACTTATGTAACAGGGGCCAAAGCAGCTAACTGTTTTACTGTATAGAAAACACCATGCAGTGTTTAAAATGCTGTGATGATGAAACAAATCCATTAACTGGGATTGACATCAATCGTCACAATAACCCCCAAAGACCTCAGTTAATATCTGTATCCAGTATCTAACCCTAGAGCCGATTCAAAGTCAGCAGTCAAACTGTTGCATGTATTTAGTTCCGCTATTAAGTACCGTGCTGACTGCTGCATCCGACCACCTACAGAAGGGGTCAGTTAGACCATATGCTTCAGAAAAACTCGGAGTGTAAAAAAAGATAAGGAAGTTAGTGATGCATATAGAAAAATGCTTTGGGGGTTAGACAAGAAGGGCATAAAAAAAGCATTGCATTCACTGATTAGTTTTATCAAGAGTTAAATTATTGAGCTTTATTTGCATTGCTAATTAATGAAAAACAAAATAATATCAATTTGGTAAAGGGCATATTAAGCAAATCATTCTTAACATGAACACTTCAGCTTAATTACATTCAATCCATGCCTGTAAAGATAATGTCTTGAATGATTTTTTTTTTTCCCTGGAAGCATTTCACAAAGACAGAGTTCCACCCATCAAGACTCTTTCCCCCATAATAGAGAATAAACAGTAACAGCTTCAGACTGAGTTTACCTTAGCAAGGAAGCAGAGGGTAACAGATCTACAAAGAGTGAGGATTCATTAACTGAGGCCACTCGTGTGCCATTTTTAACTCTTCAGTCAAGGTATATCAATTAACGATTAATGTCCATCTATCTACTCTTTGAATCCACATTGTCCTACTGCAGGATCATCTGGTACAACTCAGAACCAATCACTCGATAGTCCGAAGTCTATAACAGGAAGTTGTCTCACACACAAATCAACTCTAGACCAATTTCAATTCGCTAATTGACCCTGGCTGCATATCACCTCTACTCTCATCATTGAACAAGACCACAATGTACTTGAGCTCCTTCTCTTGGGACAGCTGCATGCCCCTTACCTGCAGGAACCCAGACAATTTTTTTTCAGGAACAGGACCATGACAAATCTTCACTCACCTGCAAACCTTTCCAATGATGTGCACCAGAGGTCAGAGTCTGATGAAGCCAAGAAGACACCATCTGGCATGTCTGTTCACCCTAAGTTTGTCCTACATCCTCTCTTGTTGCTGTTTTGTTCAAATAAGTTCAGTTTATATACATTTATAGCCTTTTTGTTTTCCCTAATGACATTTCAATTCTGGGAATGAACATCTTACAGTTGTTGTGGTTAACAACCGAGAGTACGTGGCATGTCATGTCATTGACACAACGCTTTAAAAGTTCAGCACTGTGCACTTCCATATCATCCGGGACCTTATAAAAAACCTTTGGAATAGCACTTTCATTGTCTTGTGTCTTGATTTTAGACAGATAGATAGATAGATAGATAGATAGATAGATAGATAGATAGATAGATAGATAGATAGATAGATAGATAGATAGATAGATAGATAGATAGATAGATAGATAGATAGATAGATGGTCACTAAACTATACACTATACACATTTTGCCTTGTACTATTGTATTGCATTTCTCAGGTAGCAATGAAAGATTGACCATCTCACTCTGTCTTTCATTTATGTGTGTTGTATTTACCCCATTTTTTGACATCCATCACTCGCGCAGCCTACCTGGAAGGGGTCTTTCTCTGAATTGCCTTCCCCATTTTTTTTTTTTTTGGTGGGGGAAGTCAAAGTTCGGGTGAAGTCAAAAAACATCCATCCATCCATCCATTATCCAACCCGCTATATCCTAACTACAGGGTCACGGGGGTCTGGTGGAGCCAATCCCAGTCAACACAGGGTGCAAGGCAGGAAACATACCCTGGGCAGGGCGCCAGCACACACACACACACCCAGCACACAATTTAGAATTGCCAGTGCGCCTAACCTGAATGTCTTTGGAATGTGGGAGGAAACCTGAGCACCCGGAGGAAATCCACGCTGACACGGGGAGAACATGCAAACTCCACACAGGGATGACCCAGGAAGCAAATCCAGGTCTCCTAACTTCGAGGCAGCAGCCCTAACCAATACACCACCGTGCCGCCCAGTCAAAAAACAGTGCCTGTTAAAGCCGATTGTTGTACTCCTTGCATGATTTTGGGTTATACAAGAAGTAAATTGTTGATGTTGTAGTTGTTGCGCGACTATCTCTCCTTCCAGGCTAGGTGAATAATGAGAGAACAAGGGTTGGGGTTAAGGACATATGGAACTATGCAACAAGTAATCTGGGAATAGAAATAAAACACCAGGCTTCCTCTTTTCCTCATAGATTGATTGATAGATAGAACTTTATTTGTCCCCAGAGGGAAATTTGGCTTTTTACAGAAGCACTTTAAATAGATAGATAGATAGATAGATAGATAGATAGATAGATAGATAGATAGATAGATAGATAGATAGATAGATAGATAGATCTTTATTTATCCCCGGGGGAAATATGTCTTTTACAGAAGCTCTTTAAATAAATAAATTGATAAATAATTATATATACACACACACTATGGTCTGAACACACACCAGAATGACTACAAAGAAAGACAATATAAAAAACTTCTGCTTTGGCTTTTTTGCTTTGGTCACAGTGAGGCATTACACAGGCGTACTGCTGTTGGTAATAAGTAGCCCCCATCTTGTTTCTTGACACACTTCTGCTGAACAATTCGTTGGCTGAAAATCCTCAGCGTGCCACATTGTTCATAATGCCACTCTGTTAAGTCTTCATTCTCTCCTTTGCATTGACCTCCAGTGGGTTCAGAGTGCGTCCCATAGCTGATCTGCCACTTAAAGTGATGTTACCGGCCAGGCACGCCACAGCATACAAAATTGCACTGGCCATCAGAAGAGTTGTAGAAGATGTGAAGGATGTTTCTTCCCACCTTAAAGGAATGCAGTTTTCTAAGGAAGAAAAAAACTGTTCTGTCCATTCTTCTATAGTTCCTCTGTGCTAGGAGACCAGTTCAACCTGTGATTGATGTGGACCACAAAGCATGGACATCATAGTTGGGGGTTAAAGGGTAATGATTACCCTGGGCTCACATTGGGTTGTCCCTCAAAGCCTGGAATGAAAAGTTTGCTTTGGAGAGGAAGGGGCCCAGAGTTCTGTGCAGCACCCCTGTCACCAAGTACCAAGTAGGTGTGCGCCACCTCCCTGAATAGTGACCTTTAGGTATAACACTTCTTACATGAATTTAAGGCAGTGAATGTTTGGTTTGTAATTTGGCTCTGAAGGACAGATTTTTGGTTTCAGACTTCTTTTGACTTTTCTCACTCAGTTAACTATGAGAGGTAAAGGGAATGCTTTTCGGTACGGGATGAGCCACCGTGCCTAATAAGTGAGTATTCAAAACTTTTTTTTAGGCAGGTATGTACATTTCTAGCCTTGTTGGTTTATTTCTGAGTATGCGTTGCTACCATGATGACCTCATTCTGTCAAAAGGTATTTCTAAAAAGTGTAGTATGTATACAAAACATATACAATGCACAGCACATGATACAAGTTAGAACAATGCAATATAAGAACGTGCTGCTGGTCCAGTTCATTCCTGTGACCCCCTGTGTAACTCTGAGCAAGTCACTTAACCTTCCTGTGCTCCATCAATAAAAAAATATCTGTGAAGAGTTGTAACGTAAACTGATCTTGTTAGTAACCTTGGATGAAGAGGTCAGCCAAACAAACAATAATCGTAATAAAATGAAAGGCCCTGCTCAATACCAATTTGATGTCTTTCTATCTGTGTCTATCACCCTAATCTCATCACTTCTGCTTCCCAAGTCATCAAACTGGTGGATCAAGTTTTGGGAAAGACTTTTAACTGACCAACAGGCAAATGAAATGAAGTTGGGGACTAATGTTCAGGGTGGCACGGTGGTGCAGTGGTAGCGCTGCTGCCTTGCAGTTAGGAGACCCGGGTTTGCTTCCCGGGCCCTCCCTGCATGGAGTTTGCATGTTCTCTGCGTGGGTTTCCTCCCAAAGACATGCAGGTTAGGAGGATTGGCGATTCTACATTGGCCCTAGTGTGTGTTTGTGTGTGTCCTGTGGTGGGTTGGCACCCTGCCTGGGATTAGATTCCTGCCTTGTTGGCTGGGATTGGATCCCGCAGACTCCCGTGACCCTATGTTTGGATTCAGCGGGTTGGAAAATGGATGGATGGACTAATGTTCAAGGTTAATAATCGAGTTGAAGGCTCCCTGACTTCATAACTCCTGAGCCCACCCTCTGGATATTTAGTTCAGAGAAGAGGAAAGTCAGCCAACATTTTCAGTGAAGTCTGATTAGAGTTATATTGTAAGCATTGTTTTGGGAATTATCGTTTTTTTGATTAGTTTTACTCTGTTTTTGAATTCTGTTTGTGGATGAGTGTATTGAGATTTGTTTGCTTTAAATGTTCCTTTTTAGGCACCTGCATTCTGCTACTTTGAGCACCTTTTGTTTATCTATTTTTGTTTAAATAAATATTTTCAATTTATTAAAGTATTTATGTTTGGTCACAAACTGGAGTTTTTCCATGGTACTCGATTTTGTGAGACATTTTGTAGCATTTAAGTTTATTTTCGAACTCTACATAAATACTCCTTCCAAAAATGATTTTTTCTTTTTATGTTACCCCATGTAGTTCGTAGAGGTGGTCAAATTAAAAAAAATAAGAATGCTTCCATGCAGTTTATCATATAGTAGAAGCTGATCAGCCAACAGAAAAATGTTAAGTTTTCATGGAGAACAGACATAAAAGATTCAGATTGAATGGAACATAGCATATCTGCTTCACAAACAATGTGAAAAATTTCCATGGAAGAATGTAAAAATTTATCACACAACTCACGTTACATAATCCACATGTCTGTTATCCAGCCTTATGCTCAGAACATGCGCATTTGTGTATTTTTTGCTAAAATGCTAATGATGCTTACTTCCAGAAAAAAAATCCATGTAAGCAATTGACAAGAAAAGGCCATACTCCCATAATACTGTGCGTCTGAAGTGAAGACAGAACAATGTATCTGTGGAGAGGAGGGTCTTAAATTAAAGTGTGACCACGTGTGGAATTCTTCCAGGTTGTGGGCTGCTTTAGCTTTACTGGAGAAATCATGGAGGAATATTTTGGACAAAATTAAATAAATATGCAAATAGATAAAAGTACTGTGAAATGTGACAATAAATAAAAGAAAAAGAGCATGAATGTGAGCATAAGTAAATAAATATGTCACAGTAATCAGTTTTTTGTTGCTTATTTGTTTATTTAATTTTGTCCATAATATTCCTCCAAATGCAACTTTGAAATACGTCTTGAATTTAAAACCATCGCTTTCACTCGTCGAAGCTGAGAAGGTTGGCTCTATTGAGTGCTGTGTTTGAATTGGTGATCGTCCATTAAATGCCATATTTACAGCAGATACTTCAGATGCAGGTTCTGACTGATGAATTCATAGTTTATTGATTTTTTATTTTAATTTTATTTGAAGAAAGTAACACTGCATACAATCAAGTTGAACTTATATAACACATGACTTCGTAGTCCAACTAGAAAAAAAGAAAAGAAAAACATAAAAAAGTTAAAAAAGAAAGGCGGAACAAAAAAGAAAAAAACAACAGACTTAACAAAACAAAATTCAACCCTCACATGAGAGAAAGAGAGGAGTTAGAAGAAAAAGAAGAGAAAATGTCCATTTTTCCCCCAATATAAATGCTTGTTCTAAAATTTTATCGAGTAAAGCTTTCCATTTTTTATAAAAGTTTTGAACCTATCTTCTAATCAAGCATTTGATTTTTTTTCCAATTTCACATAGTATGGAACATTAGTTTCCCACTGATTTATCAAAAAAAGGTGGATTGGGATTCTCAGTATAGAATTAAAGTTGCCACTTCGCACAATCATTTTGGCCAACTTTTTGTTGCACTTGTAGTCGGCATGCACAGTCACAGCTTTGAGCCTGTGCATCAGCCACAGAGTTCCCAAGTCAAGCAAAGCACATATGGCCACTCTGCAGATATTTTGACCAATCAAAAAATAGCACTCTCTAGAGCCCGCCCTCTCAACTTTGACGAGTGAAAGTGACAGTTTTAAATTCAAGTCGCATTTCAGATTGCATTTATAGGAATACTAGCGGGATCCCCGGCTGTCGCTTGAGTTGGGAAAAAAGTAAAACATTTTCTATTTATTTGCCAATCCATTTATTATTCGAATATTGTTCAAAAGTCACACTGTCATTATTAACGAATAATGGATTGTAGTTGCTACAAATCATTTAAAGTGCCTTATGATACGTGACATTTTTTGTTTTGCCAGTAGGAGCAAGAACGTATAAATTCTTTCCTGATCCTACCCTGGAACAGGCGATGTATAGCTACCTCCGTGAAAAGCATGTTTCTTTGAAGTAAACTCCAGTAACTTTCAGTGATTGTCCTTGCACTTTATTTATGGATATCGCAAATGGAAGAAGTACTGGAAATAGAAATCATAGGTATACGTAAAATGAAAAGTCCTCTCCCTTTCCAATTCCGGTTAGAACCGTAGCCTCGATTACGTGTGGATGACATGACAGAGTTGCACGTTTCTCACAACCTTGATATATCATTTTTTTTTTTTTAAATTAAATTACAATTTACCATTTTAAGGTTTTCCTTAAGGAACGCTTCGGGATTCCCCTGGAAGAGCTAGAAGAAGTGGCCGGGGGGAGGGAAGTCTGGGTATCTCTGCTCAAGCTGCTGCCCCCGCGACCCGATCTCGGATAAGCAGAAGAGGACGGATCGATGGTTTTCCTTAATTTTTTTAATCATGTTCACACATTTAAATATTTTTATTATTCACCAAAACTGTAGCTTTTGGATATTTACTCGTTCTCTCATTTGGTGATCGCATTGTGATGAACTTCGGGACAGACAAACGTTCTTGCTTATTTATTAGATTACGGACAAAATTGAATAAATTAATCATTAAGCAACAAAAATTACATTCCGTGAAAGATTTATTTACACTTATATGCCATGCTCGTTTTTTTAATTATTGCCACCTTTTACAGTATTTTATTGATTTCATTTCTTCCAGATTATTCCTCCAGAAGAAACCAATTTAATAAAACTTTAGTGAAAAATGCAAGCTTTTTGCAAGTTTTGAATATTCATTTGGATAACGTTACGTAGATTATGCGACACAAGTAAGGTGAAAATGTTTCCATAGATGTTTTGATGTTTTTTGCTGTTGTCCAGCATTGGTCTCCATGCACGTAACATTAAAAGCATAAACTTTATTGACTCCATTTTGAATGAAAGCATAAGTTTAAAATGTTTTTCTCAACCACCACTACAAAGGAGTTCATAACATTTTAAAAAAAGTATTTTGGGTGGAGTACTCTTTTAAGACCATATTTCTACATCATACACCATTGTCTTCTTGATGGCTGAGTTCTCCCTTCTTCTCCTTCTTGCTGGTTCTTCTATATCTTTTCTTGCTTGAAATTAAATCAAATTTTATTTGTCACATACAAATTATACATACATTTCAATATATAGTGAAATGCTTAGTTGCTCAGTTCCAATGACGGTAAAAGGACAAAAGCAGTCATTCATGACTTTATACTTAATCAAAAATCATTATACAAATAATAACTTATGTAACTTACGTAATAACTTACGTAACCAGTGTAGGATAGGTCAACGCATGCCAACAAGGTTGACTCTGAGCTAAATAGTGCATGCCGACTCATCACCAGCACATTGCAAACAACATGTCTTCCTGCTTTATACAGGCTGGCTGTGATCACACAACAAGAAAGTAGTTCAAGAGTAGAAAGGTTCAAGCAGCTGATGGACTCCAGACACCCACTTCACCATCACTGGCAGGTAAATCGCCGACTACCTTCTCGTCGGAGCTTCAGCACAGTGGAATCCAAAGCAGTCCACAAAACGTAGGTTCAAGAGGTGGCGAGAGACTGACTGTAGCCCTCCCAATGAAGCCCTACACCTCAAGAGCATCTACCCAAAGGAACATCACTCTCTAGGAAAGACTGGGTCGTGCTTAACCGAGCGAGGTCAAAGGTGGGCAAAACAAGGGACAACCTATTTAGATGGGGACTCACAACAAGCACCGAATGTCCCTGTGGTGAGCCCACCCAAACAATGGACCACATTCTCCATAAATGTTCCCGAGGCGATACATGATGTACCGATGAAGATCTTAAGGATGCTAATGATGGCGCTCTTTCCTGGATATGGCAGTGGTGTGATAAGATATGATGAAGATGAGTTACGTAACTTAATGTAAGAGAGTATAGGACATCATGTAGCTGTAGACACTTTCCTTATTCAAGATGCGATGGATTGTGGACAGAAACTTCTCCTCAGTGACATTGAAGTGGACTTCAGGCAGCAGCTGACCACCTCATACAACAAGAGGCTGCTGTTGGGATGGCTGGTGTCATGATTAATTTTCTTTGCCCTACTCTGATGCTGACTTTTAAAAGCACGGAGTGTGCCGGCCAGCACCATCTATAACAATTCCAGAAATATTCCAGGTTGTATTAATTGATTTGTTATATCCATTTAATAATAATGATACATTTTATTCATATAGCACCTTTCCCATTTACTTTTGCTTTTTGGCACATTAAGAATATTTAACAATGCTAAAGACTATAATGACTAAATACAAGTTTACTGCTTGATCCTCTTGTTTGCTTGGTAGCTTTGTTGTCACCTGGGGTATATTAGAGAACAACATTTATTTCTATAGTATGTTTTCATACAAATGATGTAACTCAGAGTGCTTTGCAAGATGAAAAAATAAAGACATAAAAATAAGATTAGGCAATACTAAGTAACAAAGAATAAAGTAAGGTCCGATGCCCAGGAGGACAGAAAAAAAAAAATCTGCAGGGGTTCTGAGGCTACGAGACAACCCAGCCCCCACTGGGTAGCCCCCAGAAAAGACTAGACATCCTCAAATACAGCGTTCATAAACCTTTATTGTCTCAGGATTCTGTTTTACCTTTTTCAATTCACTTGGGACCCTCGTGCAGCTTTTGCAGAGTGAGAATAGAAGACATTTTCCCTTTGGATGAAACCAATGTGATTACAAAAGTAAGGGTGGGGAGTCCCACCTTGTTGAAGCATGCATGCTTAGGATAGGGAGAAAATATTGTGCAATGCTATCAATCATTTTGCTGATTTGGGGTTTGGGTCTGCGATGGCCACTCATGACTCAACAACAGGAACCTGCAACCCAAAATTGTTTGAGGACCCCGGCTCAGATAGGTGAGGTGAAGCACAGTACCTGCTTGCTTTGGATTTAGTTTGGATCCGTAGTCCTGGCAGCAAGTTCATTGTGACTGTCTGGCCATGGTTCAACAATCAACTGATGGACAGATATTGTTGTTTTATTATTTATGCTCATTAGTTTCTACTTTGTGATGTATTTGAACAAAACTGTATCCTTATATGCAACAGCTTTGTATTTAGTGAGATGTAGAATCAATTCTTGTATTTTGCTTTGCACTATTGTATTGCATTTCTCAGCTAGCAATGAAAGATTGGCCATCTCACTCTGTGTTTCATTTATGTGTGTTGTATTTACCCTATTTTCTGACATCCATCACATGCTCACCCTGCCTTAAAGGGGTCTTTCTCTGAATTGCCTTCCCCATTTTTTTTGGGGGGGAGTTAAAGTTGGAGGGCAGTCAAAAAGCAGTGCCTATTAAAGCTGATTGTGGTGCTCCATGCGTGATTTTGGGTTATACAAGAAATAAATTGTTGATGTTGTAGTTGTTGCGTGACTGTCTCTCCTTCCAGGATAGGTGAGTGCCAGAATAAGAGAACAAGAGTTGGGGTGAAGGACATATGGATCTACAAAACTAGTAATCTGTGCATGGAAATTAAAAGTATCTAATGTTTTAGGCTACAGTAACCCCCAAACCCTTCCACCATAAAACACTGGGCTTCGTCTTCATCATCAAGTCCTTCCGTGAGAACCCTCAATACAAAGAGGACTGTTTCACTTATGTGAGGTAGAATGCCCAGAGGGGACTGGGCGGTCTCATGGTCTGGAATCCCTGCAGATTTTATTTTTGTCCAGCTGTTTTTTCTGTCCACCCTGGCCATCGGACCTTACTTTTATTCTATGTTAATTAGTTAATGTTGACTTATTTTATTTTCTTACTGTGTCTTTTATTTTTCTATTCTTCTTTATGTAAAGCACTTTGAGCTACATTTTTTGTATGAAAATGTGTGATATAAATAAATGTTGTTGCTGTTGTTGTCTTTTCCTCATAGATCGATTGATAGATAGAACTTTATTTGTCCCCAGAGGGAAATTTGGCTTTTTACAGAAGCACTTTAGATAGATAGATAGATAGATAGATAGATAGATAGATAGATAGATAGATAGATAGATAGATAGATAGATAGATAGATAGATAGATAGATAGATAGATGTTGTTGGGACGTAAAATGCACCAGAGGTTCTTACCGTGAAAGAAGGCTCTAGGAGTCGAAGGATAGTCAAACAGACTAATTAGCTTTATTGCAAAAATCAATAACGCAGACTCAACCCAATTAAACCAAACTGATTTGAGCCCAGAACAAGCCAAACATTACAGTTTATATAATCATTTCTTATCATTTCGACCTCACTGTTTCGCTGCTCATTCTGACTCCCCACTCAAGCTGGCCCCTTCCAGGCCTTCTCTGAAACCATCAATATTCCTCGTACCTTGTCCCTCATTATCATTCCTTGCTTCTCTTATTTCCTGCAGGTGATCCTCCTTCTCTGACCGTAGACTGTCTCCATTCATCATTCTCCCCTTTCTCCGTCCTTTTGGGTTATCGAATATTGGTGGTTTTTCTCTGAGCTCAATTAAAAAAGAAATATGGCATGTGCCTTTATTTAACTATTTACTTGGCATACCTGATTCGTGTTGAAGTTCACACTAAGTTTAATGCTTATAAAAGATCATACTAACTTTTATATCTACTTATGCTAATACATTTTTATTTTCCATAGATAGATAGATAAACACATTAATATACAAATTAAAAAGAAAGAACTTCTGATTTGCCAGTAATGGTCGCAGTGAAGCACTCTACAGGTGTACTGCTGCATAAAGGAGCCCCCATAGTGTTTCTTGACACATTTCTGCTGAATAAGTCCTGAGTGTTAGTGTGTCAGAGAGAGGATGTGCAACATTGTTCATAATGGCACTCAGTTTTGGTTTAACTCACTCCTTTGCTGCAACCTCCAGGGAGTCCATAGTGTTTCCAATAATGGAACCTTCCTCTTTTAATTACCGTATATACTCACGTATAAGTCGGGTCTTGAAACCCAAAAATCTATACTAATAAAAGGCAAAGCCCTCACTGACTGACTGACTGACTGACTGATCACTAATTCTCCAACTTCCCATGAAGGTAGAAGGCTAAAATTTGGCAGGCTCATTCCTTACAGCTTACTTACAAAAGTTGGGCAGGTTTCATTTCGAAATTCTACGTGTAATGGTCATAACTGGAACCTATTTTTACCCTTATACTGTAATGGACTTTAGCTCGATGGCCGTCAGGGGCGGAGTTGCGTGTCACATCATCACGCCTCCCACGTAATCACGTGAACTGACTGTGGCCGCAGTACGTAGAAAACAAGGAAGAGCTCCAAAGAGCGCTGAAGAAAAAACGCATACAAGCATATTCGGAAGTGCAGCTACTGCGGAAACAAAGCATGGTGTAAACCGTAAGTTTAAATTAAGTTTATAGACACGCTCCCGCTGCCATTTGTCATGCCTTTGACGAATACTTTATTCGCGAGATACAAGTTTAATGAGAAGACACGAGGTATAAATGAGACTTTGGATCACTTTGTAACGGAGTTAAAATTGCTGTAGCGAGAAACTTTTAAATGCCGGGTCTTAGCTAACATTAAATAAAGCCGTGGACATCGCAACATCACACAAGAGAACAGCTCACGTGAACTGACTGAACGCAGTACGAGTGATCACTTCCATGCATCAAACCTGTTCAAAAAACGCATTACACAATTGACAAGGTAGGAAAAGAATATGCTCCGAGCTGAGCTCCACAGCTAACGCGGTCTTGCGGAAGCAACTTCGTCACGCTGAAACCAAATACTCACAGAAAAATCCACAAGTTAATATACACGCTGTCTCTAGAGTTTCTCCATACTCAATGTGCTATACAAAGAGAACTATAACAATCATAATAAACGAACAATAAAACAGCGGAGAACCCACGGATTAAATAAAAAGGCAGCTTCATTGGCGAAGCATGAAAAATGGATGGCCTTATATGTCATTCATTTATAAAACAGCGGAGAAGCTGTGTAAAGACTGCTTCACAAAAAACCAGCGGAGCGCCTTATATGAGCAGGCAGTCAGCTAAAGAAGGGAATCAATAAATATCTATAATCGTAATAAATGAACAAAAAATAGCGTAGAAGCCGCGGATTAAATAAAGGAAATGGGTACCTGAACAGTAAAGTAAGTCTTAAATAGCTACACAATAACTATAACAATCGTAATAAACGAATGATAAAACAGTACAGAACCGCAAAGCAAGGAGAAACGATGGCCTTATATGGCGTTCATTTATAAAGCAGCGGAGAAGCTGTGTGAAGGCAGCTACACAAAAAAACAGCAGAGCGCCATACGCTGAATGTATTCCTCACATCACCGTTATACCCTCTGATCTCCCATTTCAATTGAAATGCCTCAAATTTCCAGTAAGGCTCTGCTTCGCGATGACAATTAATAAGTCTCAACGTCACACCCTACAAAAGGTTGCCATTGATTTGAGGCAACATTGCTTTTCTCCTGGACAAAACTATACGTTGCATTCTCAAGAGTAAGCTCAGTGTGCAGCTTGGTCATATTACAACCGGACTGCTGAACTGACAACGTGGTATACAAAGAGATCCTTAACAGATAGTTATTGGTATATTTTCCCTCAGTTTAAAAAGGTTTTCTTTTCTTCTTAATAAAAATTTAAAAGCAGTTCTTCGTCGCTGCGAAGCGCGGGGATTTTGCTATATACAGTATATATATATATGTAGATAAGTATATATATGTGTGTGTATGTATGTATGTGTATATATATATATGTGTATGTGTGTATATATGTACAGTGGTGTGAAAAACTATTTGCCCCCTTCCTGATTTCTTATTCTTTTGCATGTTTGTCACACAAAATGTTTCTGATCATCAAACACATTTAACCATTAGTCAAATATAACACAAGTAAACACAAAATGCAGTTTTTAAATGATGGGTTTTATTATTTAGGGAGAAAAAATCCAAACCTACATGGCCCTGTATGAAAAAGTAATTGCCCCCTGAACCTAATAACTGGTTGGGCCACCCTTAGCAGCAATAACTGCAATCAAGCGTTTGCGATAACTTGCAATGAGTCTTTTACAGCGCTCTGGAGGAATTTTGGCCCACTCATCTTTGCAGAATTGTTGTAATTCAGCTTTATTTGAGGGTTTTCTAGCATGAAGCGCCTTTTTAAGGTCATGCCATAGCATCTCAAATGGATTCAGGTCAGGACTTTGACTAGGCCACTCCAAAGTCTTCATTTTGTTTTTCTTCAGCCATTCAGAGGTGGATTTGCTGGTGTGTTTTGGGTCATTGTCCTGTTGCAGCACCCAAGATCGCTTCAGCTTGAGTTGACGAACAGATGGCGGACATTCTCCTTCAGGATTTTTGGTAGACAGTAGAATTCATGGTTCCATCTATCACAGCAAGCCTTCCAGGTCCTGAAGCAGCAAAACAACCCCAGACCATCACACTACCACCACCATATTTTACTGTTGTATGATGTTCTTTTTTTGAAATGCTGTGTTCCTTTTACGCCAGATGTAACGGACATTTGCCTTCCAAAAAGTTCAACTTTTGTCTCATCAGTCCACAAGGTATTTTCCCAAAAGTCTTGGCAATCATTGAGATGTTTCTTAGCAAAATTGAGAAGAGCCCTAATTTTCTTTTGCTTAACAGTGGTTTGCGTCTTGGAAATCTGCCATGCAGGCTGTTTTGCCCAGTCTCTTTCTTATGGTGGAGTCGTGAACACTGACCTTAATTGAGGCAAGTGAGGCCTGCAGTTCTTTAGACGTTGTCCTGGGGTCTTTTGTGACCTCTCGGATGAGTCGTCTCTGCGCTCTTGGGGTAATTTTGGTCGGCCGGCCACTCCTGGGAAGGTTCACCACTGTTCCATGTTTTTGCCATTTGTGGATAATGGCTCTCACTGTGGTTCGCTGGAGTCCCAAAGCTTTAGAAATGGCTTTATAACCTTTAACAGACTGATAGATCTCAATTACTTCTGTTCTCATTTGTTCCTGAATTTCTTTGGATCTTGGCATGATGTCTAGCTTTTGAGGTGCTTTTGGTCTACTTCTCTGTGTCAGGCAGCTCCTATTTAAG